>NC_135962.1:5972159-6272159 GCF_053455715.1 Rhinoraja longicauda | reverse complement strand
CCGTGACCGCGTGGGTTTTCTCCAGGATCTCCAGTTTCCTCCCACACTCCAAAGACGTACAGGTCTCTAGGTTAATCAGCTTAGTACAATTGTAAATTGTCCCTTGTGTGTGTAGGATAGTGTTAGTGTGCAGGGATCGCTGGTCGGCACGGATTCTGTGGGCCGAAGGGCCTGTTTCCCCGTTGTATCTCTAAACTAAACTAAACTAAATAACATTCAATAGAAAAGTAAGGCAGACGTTTTTAAGGTGGTTGGGGAAAGATTTAATAGAAACCCGAGGGGTAACTTATTCACGCAAAGGGCGGTAGGTGTATGGAACGAGCTGCTGGAGGAGGTAGTCTAGGCAGGGACTATTGCAACATTTATGAAACAGTTAGACAGATGCATGGATAGGACAGGTTTATAGGACAGGTTTTGAGGGATATATGCCAAATGCAGGCAGGTGGGACTAGTGTAGATGGGACATGTTGGCTGGTGTGTGTGCAAGTTGTGCTGAAGGGCCTGTTTCCATGCTGTATCACTCAATGACTATGACTCAGGCTAAGGCTGGTGGGCTGTTAGGAACAAAGTCCTAACCTCTCGCGATAGCTCAAGCCCTCAATTCCTGGCAACATCTTAGTAAATCTTCTCTTCATTCTTTCCAAGTGCCCCTCTAAGCCTTTCCCTTTGCCTGCGTTTGACCCATAACCTCTGTCGGCACCTGGTATTTTGCTTGGGCAGCTTACAACCCAGCGGTATGAATATTGATTTCTCTAACTTCAAGTAGCCTTTGCTTTCCCTCCCTCTCTGTCCTTCCCCCACCCTGGTTCTCCGACGAGCTTCACTGTCCTCCTGATTAATCTTGCTGTTTGTATGCCCCATTGTCACCTTCCCCATAGCTAACAATGAACCATTTAACATTTCCGTGAGCATCGTCCGCTTTGATCTGTCGTTTTCACACCTTGCCCTGTCCTTTTTACGCGGTACATTTCTTTGTACCCTCCATACCTCCCCCCTGACTCTCAGTCTAAAGGAGGGTCCCAACCCCAAACGTCACCCATTCCTTCTCGCCACAGCTGCTGCTTGTCCCGCTGAGTTGCTCCAGCATTTTGTGTCTGTCCTCTAACCCCCTGACCGTGTGAAACCCGCAACTGCCTGGCACTGGAGACTAATCCAGTGGCACAGGGGCTGGAGGCCAGAGGGGACGTCTCCCTCTAACTCAAAATGGGGCCTTGTTTCTTGGGCCAGGAGGAGATGAAGTCTCGCGTGCAGCTGGAGCGCCGGCTGAAGGAGGCGGAGGAGGCATTGAAGCGGCTGGAGCAGGGCCTGGCCTCCAACGAGCGCACCGTCGAGACGACCGAGCTGATGAAGGGGGACGTGGGCGAGCTGAGGAGTAAGTGAGGAGGAAGTTGGCCGTGGGGCCGCAGATGGTTCATGACGTGCTCTGTGCCCCCCCCGCTCCGCCCGTCCCCCCACTCCCTCCCAGCCAAACCGATGGCCCTTCTTCAAAGGGGAGAGGTTCAGGAAGTGAGTGAGGAGCTGGTGGAGGAGAGAGTTTGGGTTTGGGTTTGGCTCCAGGGGTGCAGAGTTCCTTGAGGGACGTGTGATGGATGGGTTTGCACAAGTACCGAAGGGGGAGATGCTTCACAAAATGCTGGGGTAACTCAGCGGGACAGGCAGCATCTCTGGAGAGAGGGGGTGGGTGACGTTTCTGGGTCGAGACCCTTCTTCAGACTGAAGGGGGAGGTCACGGAGAGAATTAAAATAGAGGCAATTCTGCTAGCCAGGCTGAGTCAGGGGGCGCTGGGTCAGGGGGCACTGGGTCAGGGGGCACTGGGCCAGGGGGCACTGGGTCAGGGGGCACTGGGTCAGGGGGCACTGGGCCAGGGGGCACTGGGTCAGGGGGCACTGGGTCAGGAGGCATTGAGGAGAAATTCCTCCTCATCTTCTTCCTAAAGGAACGTCCTTTAATTCTGAGGCTATGGCCTCTGGTCCTAGACTCTCCCACTAGTGGAAACATCCTCTCCACATCCACTCTATCCAAGCCTTTCACTATTCTGTAGGTTCAATGATGTCCTCCCTCATTCTTCTAAACTCCAGCGAGTACAGGCCCAGTGCCGACAAACGCTCGTCATAGGCTAACCCACTCATTCCTGGGATCATTCTTGTAAACCTCCTCTGGACCCTCTCCAGAGCCAGCACATCCCTCCACAGATATGGTGCCCAAAACTGCTCACAATATTCCAAATGCGGCCTGACCAGCTCCTTATAGAGCCTCAATCTCCACTGAGATTCTCCTTGGAACCATTGTGTTCTCTCAGAGTGTCGTTGTCCCTGACCGGTTCAACCCCTTTGATTGTCAACCCAATTTGTTTGAGTGAGGCCAGAATGAGGGATATGGGTGGAAGGGGGGGGGGGGGGGGGGAGATGAGGGGGAGGGGAAAGGAACAAGGTGACCAAGATGGTGGGAGAAATGTATGAGGATAGGGGTTGGGGGGTGGGAAGAGAGGGACTGGCACGACCACAACAAATTGTGGCGGTCACGGTGGCACAGCAGGAGAGTTGCTCCCTTACAGATTAAGGGCGCTGTCTGTACGGAGTTTGTACGTTCTCCCCGTGACCTGCATGGGTTTTCTCCGACATCTTCGGTTTCCTCCCATACTCCTAAGACATACAGGTTTGTAGGTTAATTGGCTTGGTAAATGTAAAAATTGTCCCTAGTGGGTGTAGGATGGTGTTAGTTTAGTTTAAAGATTCAGCGCGGACACAGGCTCTTTGCCCCGGTGGGCCGAAGGGCTTATTTCCGCGCTGTATCTCTAAACTAAATGAATGACTGCGCGATCTTCATTCACTAAGGGTGCCAACTGTCAGTAGCTGCGATAACGTGGGATGTTCTGGTGGAGTCAACTCTGGAGCTAGACCTTGCCCCATTGTGCGGCCCATGTTTTACATGATGCCCCAGTACCATGGGACCTTCTGGTGAAGTCACCTCTGGAGCTAGTCCTTGCCCCAATGTGCTGCCCATTGTGTTACTCAGTGCTTGTCCTCCATAGAGTTCTTTGAGGAGTGCATCCGGAAGGCTGAGATCGAGGCCAATCTGCCGATCATCATGAAGAACTCTGTCTACGTGCAGCGGGCCGCTGCTCGCCGGATCAAGAGCTGCCGCTTCCGCCGCAGGAAATCCACCGCTGTCTGGAACTCTTTCGGTGAGTGCCCCTCGCACCGTGGGGGTCTGGGAGGGGTGGGTGCCCACCTCACCGTGGGGGTCCGGTAGGGGTGAGTGCCCACCGCACCGTGGGGGGAGGGGTGGGTGCCCACCTCACCGTGGGGGTCCGGGAGGGGTGAGTGCCCCCCAGCACCGTGAGGGACCGGGAGGGGTTAGTGCCCCTCGACCGTGGGGGTCCGGGAGGGGTGAGTGCCCCCCAGCACCATGAGGGACCGGGAGGGGTGAGTGCCCCTCGACCGTGGGGGTCCGGGAGGGGTGAGTGCCCCTCGACCGTGGGGGTCCGGGAGGGGTGAGTGCCCCCCAGCACCATGAGGGACCGGGAGGGGTGAGTGCCCCTTGCTCCGTGGGAGGGGTGGGTGCCCACCGCACTGTGAGGGACCGGGAGGGGTGGGTGCCCACCGCACTGTGAGGGACCGGGAGGGGTGGGTGCCCACCGCACTGTGAGGGACCGGGAGGGGTGGGTGCCCACCGCACTGTGAGGGACCGGGAGGGGTGAGTGCCCCTTGCTCCGTGGGAGGGGTGAGTGCCCCTTGCTCCGTGGGAGGGGTGAGTGCCCACTTTACCGTGGGGGACCGGGTGAGTGCCCACCGCACCGTGGGGGGAGTGGGAGGGGTAAGTGCCCACCAGCCCTGTGCAGGGACTGGGTGGGGTGAGTGCCGGGAGGGCGATTGGGTGGGGGGGGGGGTCTTTATCCAGGTGCACAGTTGTGTTTGTGAGGAAGAGAGGGAGGGAGGCCAGGTGCTGAGTCCCTGGTCTTCCTGTGGTCCACCTGGATGAAGGGGAGGACGGTGTTGCTGAGGGGACGCTCAGCAGCCCCTCTCCACTTACACACGCACTGCCCCCTTTGGCTGCTGGTCCCCATCAGCGAGCTGGCTGTTCACCTCAGTTGCAGGTACCCCGCTGGCTGTTTGTGCATCTCCGCTAGAACAGTGGAGGCGCCCGCAGGCCGACTACTCACTTCACCCGCTGGGGTGACCATTCTTTTTGTTCCCATGCTTTTCCCCCCTGGGAAACGAGTGTGGATCAGTGGAGGAGCTGATTAACATCTGACTGATTCATGACCGTGTAAACCTCGATTGATGCCCCACCTCCTCAGCCTTTCTCCTTGAGAAAGGAGAGCCCATCTGTTCAGCTGCTGGCGATTCCGCCCCTCAGCTCTGCTGTCATCCTTTGCATGTTGTGCAGAGCAGAGCAAGGCAGAGCAGAGCTGTGACCGTACCGGCTCTCCAAACACCAGCTAATCAAGGTTCAGCATAAGTTTAACGTAAGTTTTTCTTTCTGACCGACCGTCTGGAAGTCGGCCTCGGGTGCAGGAAGGATCTGCGGATGCTGGTTTACATGGGAGACAGACACAAAATGCTGGAGCAACTCAGCGGGACAGGCAGCATCTCTGGGAGAGAAGGAATGGGTGACGTTTTGGGCAGAAATATTACCCATTCCTTCTCGACAGAGATGATGCCTGTCCCGCTGAGTTTAGTTCAGTTTAGTTCGGAGATACAGCGCGGAAACAGGCCCTTCGGCCCACCGAGTCTGCGCCGACCAGTGATCCCCGCACTTTAACACTATCCTATCCTACACTAGTGACAAGTTTACATTTACACCAAGCCAATTAACCTGCAAACCTGTACGTCTGGAGTGCGGGGAAATCTCGGAGAAAACCTACACGGGTCACGGGGAGAACATACTAACTCCAGAACGTACTAACTCCAGCATTTACTCCAGCATTTTGTGTCTATTGCAGAAGCCAACTGCAGTCCTTTGCTTGCATGCTTTATTGGTCGCGTTAGAGGTTTGTGAATTTGTGATACTAGATCCCTGTGCTCCTCAATTATACGCTTGCTTTCCCCGGCAGCATGTGGCCACCTGCTGGTCCTGTAGCTGTGGCCTTGCTCCCCCCTGGGTCAGGCTGCAGAGAGACGAGCTGCCCCAGAAACATCAAGAGCTGGTTTAATCGCTGAGGCCATCACGGCACAGTGTCACTTTAGTTTATTGTCACGTGTACAGTGAAAAGCTTTTGTTGCGTGCTATCCCATCAGCGGAAAGATAATACATGATTACAATCGAGCCATTTACAGCGTACAGATCATTGTTAAAGTAGGAAGTGTTGCTGTCAAAGTAGAGATTTCAGAGTGTGGAGCGATTATAATATGTGTTTGTAGATCTGCTTCTGTGGCCAGCACACAGAATAGTCGCCTGGGTTGGGCACAATGGGGAAAGGTTCAGTTTGCCCCACTTCCCGCCCAGCCCTGCCCCTGTGACTGAGTTTATCCAGGGAGCATGTTCCACTTGCAATCACCACTGATCCGACCCTCACCAGGGCCGAGTCTTCACCCATCTACTGCCCTCTGACACCCACCTCCCTCCACTCCATCATCCACTGGGCCTGGGCAATGGGTTGTGGATGTCCCAGAGCAGAACCAGAGGAGTTGTTCTAATCCTGTGTGTCTCTCTCCTCGGGACTGTCTTCTTCTGTCCAATGTTTTCCATTACATTGATGCTCCAACATCTCTCTGCTTATTTCCACTCCTCCATTGTAAGCGTCACACAGACGCTTTGAATCTCACTGTCCTCACCCCTCCAGGGCTCTCGTCTGCAACCCCCTCCCCTCAGCTCCTCCAGCCCCGGAGGCCTGCTGGCCACTGTACTACTGAAGCCCAGGCTTGATCCTCTCTGCCCTCTCCTCCATCTGCTCACTCCTTGTGTTGTCTGTCGGTGTGAAGCTTGTGTCCGCTGTGTGTTCTGATTGCTGTCAAGCTCCTGGTGCTGGTTCCTTTTTCCTGTAGCTCTGCTATTTTAAGATCCCTGCTCTGAACCTCTGGAGCTGGAGCTGGTGAGCAGGTCCTCCATGATGACGAGACGTCATTGTCACTTGTACCTAGCGAGGTGCAGTGAAATTATTTGTTTTTGTAAGCTCGCAAAAGAGTCGGCGCAAAGACGCCCCGACAAAGTTACCAAAAGTACTCATCCCTGCTTCGTTCCCCCCATCGGTTCTCCTCTTTGTTCTCAGCGGTCCCCCAACACCAGGTCCCCCTTTGTCCTCGTCCCCCAACACCAGGTCCCCCTTTGTCCTCGTCCCCCAACACCAGGTCCCCCTTTGTCCTCGTCCCCCAACACCAGGTCCCCCTTTGTCCTCGTCCCCCAACACCAGGTCCCCCTTTGTCCTCGTCCCCCAACACCAGGTCCCCCCTTGTTCTCGTCCCCCAACACAAGTTCCCCCTTTGTCCTCGTCCCCCAACACCAGGTCCCCCCTTGTTCTCGTCCCCCAACACCAGGTCCCCCCTTGTTCTCGTCCCCCAACACCAGGTCCCCCTTTGTCCTCGTCCCCCAACACCAGGTCCCCCCTTGTCCTCATCCCCCAACACCAGGTCCCCCCTTGTCCACATCCCCCAACACCAGTTCCCCCCTTGTTCTCGTCCCCCAACATCATGTCCCCCCTTGTTCTTGTCCCCCAACACCAGGTCCCCCCTTGTTCTCATCCCCCAACACCAGGTCCCCCCTTCTTCTCATCCCCCAACATCAGGTTCCCCCCTTGTTCTTGTCCCCCAACACCAGTTCCCCCCTCGTTCTCATCCCCCAACACCAGGTCCCCCCTTGTTCTCGACGAGGACCCCCCCATTCCGGGCCTCCCTTGTTCTCGGCGAGGCGGCCCGTCCACCTCAGCCTGACCCCATCCTCGACCCTGAGGCTCTGTCCTTGGCCCGACTCTGTTCGAGGCTCCGACCCAGCCTCGAGGCCGCGACCCCCAGCGGTGGGACGTCGGGTAGGCCTGCTCTCGCTCACCACCCTGGTGATCACTGCCCTCAGCCCACTGGGCATCAGGCTGGGGCTGTGCTGGCGGGAGAGGTGGGACGGGTGCGGGCAGATGGGGAGCACCCGGGATGTGGCCACTGACCGTGGGGGACTGCAGCGGGTCACACACAGTCCGCAGCAATGATCCCCCAAACCTCAGTGCGAAATACAGGTATCCCATCTCCCCCTTAACCCATCCCCCCCCCTCCACAACCAACCCTCCTCACCCCCCTCTCCTACCCTTCCCAATCCCTCCGGCACCCCCTCACCCCTCCCCCCCCCCCCCCCCCCCCCCGCACCTACCTCCTGGTCCAAGGGGGCTGCCGGAGGGGTCACTGCCAGCCGCCCTGTTTCTCTCCTGCAGCCGGTGCCGGGCATCGTTCACAGGGAGAGCCGGCCGAGACCTGAGACGGGGGTCAGGAGACGGCAGCGGAAGACGGACACGCCTCACGCGGCGGGAGTGAAGCTGCTGAAGCCTGGCCTGGCGGGGTGCGGGCCGGGGGGGCCGCGGGGCCGGGTGGGGACGGGGGCAGTCTAGGGCTTGCTCACATCTACCACTCCTCACCCTCTCCCGCCCTCTGCCGCCTCACCCCGGGGACAGTGACCGTGGTGGGACCGGACCCGCGGTCAAAGCCACTGTCTGCTGACTCTCCTGGGGGCTTTAGTGCATCCCAACCATCACCACAAAGCTAGCAAACCCACCTCCACAAGGTCGAGACTGAAGTGAAGGCAGCTTCTCTCTGACCTGATCAACTGCCCCTGCCCCCACACACAGGCATCAGTCTGAGCCATAGAGTCAGAGTTTTACAGCACGGAAACAGGCCCTTCGGCCCATCTTGTATACTGGGCTGGACCTATTTGCCTGCATTTGGTCTGCTAAACCCTTCCTATCCCTAAACCTGTCCAAATGTATTTTAATAGTTGTAATTGTACCCCCTTCTGTGGCTTCCTCTGTAGCTCATTCCAGATACAGTCTACCCTCTTTGTGGAAACATCACCCGAGATCCCTTCTTTCCTGAAGGCTACACCCTCTAGTTTTAGAATCCTCTACCTTTGGGAAAAAGACAGTGAGCGTTCACTTTATCCATGGCCCTCGTGAACTTGTTCACCTCAATAAAGTCACCCAGCCTCCTTTGCTTTAAAGAAAATATTCCCAGCCTATCCAACCTATAACTCGAGCCCACTAGGCCAAGAAACATCCTGGTGAAATGAGTAGGAAGGAACTGCAGATGCTGGTTTAAACCGAAGATAGACACAAAAAGCTGGAGCAACTCAGCGGGTCGGGCAGCATCTCTGGAGAGAAGGAATGGGTGATGTTTCGGGTCGAGCGAGGCCTGTTTCCTTTATCATCGTTACATTTTTGCATATCTTTCATTCACTTGTTCTATGTCTCTCTACATCATCGTCTGTATCTCCCGTTTCCCTCTCCCCTGACTCTCATTTTGAAGAAGTTATTCCAGCACTTTGTAGTCTTTGCCCTATATCATTGATTAGAGAAAGCAGGCTTGGCCTGTTTGTAAGGAGAGGAATGGGCGCTGTTAATGTCGATCGATGTGGGATCTGTAGATGCATTGTAGAAACAGTTAAGGAATAAAAACTTTGCACAACATTTTCAACATGACTCTAAGTCCCACACCTTGGTTTGCAGTGAATATCTAATTCCCAGGAACTGTAACCCAGGCACAAACAGTCCAGGCTTCCACCCCAACACCTCTTTCCATTGAAGGTTTAATGCACCTGGTGGTTTTCTCCATGACCTGATGTGGATGTCATCAGTTCTGCTTGGTTGGTCCTAACCCTAAACCTGGCAGGGAATTCAGGACAAACTTCTGCTTCCCGGGATGCGGGCAGAGTGTGGTGTGTGGGGAGGTTGAGGCGTTGAAGGGGAAGTTACGTTCGTCCTTGAGGGGAAAAAGGAGTGGACAATCCATCTGATGATTGCACGGGGCCCATGGAGTGGCCTGTCTCTGAACTACACGTTCCACACGCCGCACCCTGCAGTCAGGTGCTTGCTTGCAAGGCACCCCATCTCCTGTTCCATCAGCTCCTCCTTGATCTCTCATCCCCTCCGTCGCTGCATTGGTTCCATTGTTCTGTTCGTCATGTGTTTTGGATCACCCTGATTCATCCCCAAGTCTGTCTTGATGTCGGTTTCCCCTCTCTCCTGATCCTTAACCCTTTCAGCCTCCTTCAGTTCAAGTGATGGCTCCACTTCCCCCCTCTTCCCCCAGTAACTCTCTGACATCTCCGTGTCTCTCCAATCCTCCAGTATTGTCCACATAATGTTGCTGGATTTTTAACCAATGCCCAAGACTTGGCTCCCTCTACTGCCCTGAGTCTGTGCTACAAGGCCTCTTTCTTCAATCGGGTTCATAGTTACTGGTGCTTCTGTGTCTATGCGTTTAATAACCCTCAAAGGAGTGCATTGAGAGGTCGCGCAGTATTAATAACACTATATAAATACATATTGTTTGCACTGGGCATGTGACAGTAAACAATCTATGTAAGCTTGTATATTAAGAGGCACATGTGGTTGCTTTCAATTAGCAAACATCCCCGGAGGGACTTCATGGTTGATTGGGTCGACAAATTGTAAAGAAAGATCTTCGGGTGCATCCAGTCGAACCGAAAATGCTGAAAATCTGCAGGCAGATGCTGGAAATCTGAAATAGAAATAGAAGCTGCTGGGAACACTCAGCAGGTCAAGCAGCATCTGGGGAGAGAGATGCAGGGTTAATGGTTCAATCTCGTATCGGATCTGATTGCAGGTCGGAGAGAAGCAAGAGTAAGTCAGGAGGTGGAGAAGGGGGGAGCAAAAGTGGGCAGTGCATGAAAGTGTGGGATTCAGGACATAAAGTGGGATGAGGATGAAAGGCAATAGGCTGTGGAGGAAGGGCACAACGAGGTGTGTGTTTTCACACTCCTGTATCTCTTGCCTGATGGGAGAGGGGAGAAGAGGGAGTGGCCAGGGTGCGACTCGTCTTTGAATGTGCTGCTGGCCTTGCTGAGGCAGCGTGAGGTGTAAATGGAGTCAATGGAAGGGAGGTTGGTTTGTGTGATGGTCTGGACTGCGTCCACAACTCTCTGCGAATTCCTTGTGGTCTTGGGTGGAGCTGTTCCCAAACCAAGCTGTGATGCATCCTGATAAAATGCTTTCTGCGGTGCACCTGTAGAGGTTGGTGAGGGTTGTTGGGGACATGCCGAACTTCCTAAGCCAGGGAGATCACATTGTGACTACCATGAATACATTGTAGAGTGACCACGCCATCAATACATTTTAAGGAGATCAGAAGTGTCCGGCACGGTGGCGCAACGGTAGAGTTGCTGCTTTACAGCGAATGCAGCGCCGGAGACTCGGGTTCGATCCTGACTACGGGTGCTGTACTGTAAGGAGTTTGTACGTTCTCCCCGTGACCTGCGTGGGTTTTCTCCGAGATCTTCAGTTTCCTCCCACACTCCAAAGACGTGCAGGTTTGTAGGTTAATTGACTGGGTAAATGTAATTTTAAAAAATTGTCCCTAGTGTGTGTAGGATAGTGTTAATGTGTGGGGATCGCTGGGCGGCGTGGACTTGGTGGGCCGAAAAGGCCTGTTTCCGCGCTGTATCTGAAATATGAAAAATAAATATGAAAAATAATATCAGTTGTGCTTATTGGACTTGGTATAACAATCCCTACTGTAATCGGCACCTTCTTAATCTCTTGAGTGGGGGTAGGGGTAAAGACTTAATTGGGGTCATCAGGTGGGCACCCTCCTTCCTTGGTGTTTCGTTGATGAATACAATGTAGAAGAGATCACTCCAGATATACAGTGTAGATGAGTCCCATCATGAAAACAGTGCAGGTGAAATCACATCATTGATCACTAGAAAGGAGAGGACACCATTAATTCAGGGTAGGACCATGCCATGTATGTTGTGTAGGATGTTTCACACCCTGAACACAGTGCAGGAAAGATTGTACCGTGAAAACAGTGTATACGAGATTACAGCATGGATACAGAGGAGGGAGGTACAGTGTTAAAGTAAATTTGCTGCACTCTCGCTCATAATTACCTCTTGGCATCCTGGATGGCGTAATGGACGGAGAGAAAGCCAAGACTTTGCGTCAACTGTGGTTCGCGAGGTGGGGAATGGAATGTGGTGAGGATGGGTTGTTGCAGAAGGAATGGAGCCCCTGGAATGCTTGCGTTGTCTGGTGGTGACATTGTGGCAGATGTGCCAAGGAGAGTGGAGATGGGTGGCTGGAAAGCAATGACCAGGAAGGCTCCCATCGGAGGTTAGAAAGAAAGAAATGACAAGAGCCAGTGGAGCACTACATATGAGGATGAAAATGGATGACATATTGCAGCCAGTGTTGGGGACATGACCATCATCGGAAAGGATGTGGTGGAGACCGAGAAATTGGAAGAAAGGAATGAGGTCCTTATCAAGGCGAGAGAAAGCATTGTCCAGGTGGTTGCAGGGGCTTGTGGGCTTGTGGTGAACATCTGATCCAACCTGAGATTGCAGGTATACCAGTCAAGGGAGGGTCATAACGTACTGAATAGTGAAAGGCTTGGATAGATGTGGAGAGGATGTTTCCATTAGTGGGAGGGTCTAGGACTAGAGGGCACAGCCTCAGAATTAAAGCCTTTGGGAAGGAGATCAGGAGGAATTTCTTTAGTCAGAGGGTGGTGGAATTCATTGCCACAGAAGGCTGTTGAGGCCAATAGATGGTTTTTAAGGCAGAGAATGATAGATTCGTGATTTGTACGGGTGTCAGGAGTTGTGGGGAGAAGGCAAGAGAATGGGGTTAGGAGGGAGAGATAGATCAGCCATGATTGAATGGCGGAGTAGACTCGATGGGCTGAATGGCCTAATTCTGCTCCAGTCACATGAACATGACCATCAGAGATGGCCAGGATGGAGGTGAAGGACAGCTATTCGATGGTGGGGTCATGATATGATCGAAGGGAAGGCACGAGGAGGTGTCTAAGAGCTAGCAGCTGGTAAGATAGAGGTCAGGGCACCAAAGGTGAGAGATCCAAAGCTCCCTGGAGGTGCCAACACAATAGATGTAGTGATAAAGAAGGTGTACTGGTATGCTTGCCTACATCGGGCAGGGCATTAAGTATAAGAGTCAGGAAGTCAAGCTGCAGCTTTATCGGACTTTGGTTTGGCTGCATTTGGACATTGCGTGCAGTTCCGGTCACTCCACTCCAGGATAGATGTGGAGGCTTTGGAGAGGGTGCAGGAGCTTTACCAGAATGCTGCCTGTATTAGGCATGAGGGAAGTTGGACAAACGGGGATTGTTTTATCTGAAGCGTCAATTCAGTTTCAGTTTAGTTTATTGTCACGTGTACCGATTTACAGTGAGAAGCTTTTGTTGCGTGCTAACCAGTCTGCGGAAAGACAATACATGGTTACAATCGAGCCATTCACAATGTGTAGATACATGATAAGGGAATAATGTTTCGTGCAGGGAGAAGCCAGCAAAGTCCGATCAAAGATAGTCCGAGGGTCACCAAAAAGGCAGATAGTAGTTCAGCACTCTCTCTGGTTGTGGTAGGACGATTCAGTTGCCTGATAACAGCTGGGATGGAACTGTCCCTGAACTTGGAGGTGTGTGTTTTCACACTTCTGTACCTTTTGCCCCGAGGGGAGAAGAGGGAGTGGCCAGGGTGTGACTCGTCCTTGATTGTGCTGCTGGCCTTGCCGAGGCAGCGTGAGGTATAAATGGAGTCAATGGAAGGGAGGTCGGTTTGTGTGATGGTCTGGGCTGCGTCCACAATTCGCTACAGTTTCTCGCGGTCTGGGATGGAGCTGTTCCCAAACCAGGCTGTGATGCATCCTGATAAAATGCTTTCAATGGTGCATCTGCAGAAGTCAGTGAGAGTTGTTGGGTGGGGACATGTTGAACATTGGTGTGGGAGGTGTCGGTGTGCCCTCTTGGTCGTTGTTTCAGTATGGGTGGTCCAGGAGAAGTTGTTGTCTACGAATTTAAATTTTGGTTGAGGGCAGACCTGACAGAAGTATATATGAGAGGCATAGATACGAGAGACAATCGTGATCCTTTCCCCTGGGTGGAAACGATCAATGACTGGAGGGCATGGTTTTTGGGTGAGAGAGGCAAAGTTTAAAGGAGATGTTTTTTTACACAGTGAGATGTAGACTTGAGTGGAGAGTAATGTATGCCCCACAAAGTGGCAGCTCCATGCGGCCCAGGAAGGTTCCCACACCAACATCCATTTTGAGGAAGTAAAAGAGGTTAGAAATGACAATGAAGTCGTTTCATGACAACGAAGTCGTTTCATGACAACGAATGAAGTCGTTTCATGACAAGGGGGGGGGGGGGTCAAAATGGGATCGGCTGCTGCGCCCACGGAAGGATCCACAGGCCATCCCAATGAGAGACGGAGGGTCAAGCCTTGCGCCCAGGAAATTAGAGGTTACACATGGCGAGAAGGGATTGGAAACATCCCAGACCTAGTTAGGGATGTGTTAGCCAAGAAACATTTAGAGAGACAGACTCATTGAATGGTGGTGCTGGCTCGAAGGGCCAAAGGGCCTACTCCTGCACCTATTGTCTATTGTCTAATGGAGAGCATGTCATTGTGGCCTCGTGGTCCCTGCAACCTGAGAGGCTTTATTTTAATTTAACAGCAATGGATTTCCACTGGCTTTTCTTCCTGCTGCTCCTTCTGCCTTGTGTACAGAGGACATTTTTCAATCTCTCTGTATTCCAGCCTTGCGCCAGCAGATGGCAGTGTTGCCTTGCAATCTGTCACTTGACATCCCTGTCTCACGGCAATGGGTATCCAGCAAATGCCTCAAGCTTGGAATCAGATGCATTCACTGCATGGGAGGCCTTTCAACCATGTAATGGTTGATAGGTCTCCCATGCAGTGAATGCATCTGATGCTAAAAGCATCCATGCTAAAAGTACATTGGTATTAGGGTTTATGAAACATCTAAAAATTGTCAATTATTTAAGTTGTCAAACAATAGTAGAAAACCAATAATATTAATTTTTTTAATTGTGTTTAATTTTTTTTAATGATTTCATTCATTGAGTGGAGCAAGACTGTTCAATAGAAACCTCCTTTATATCCACAGAGGTATAAAATGGGAGTGTTTTAATTTCAGTTTGCCATTTTCCTCTTTCCCAGCACCCCTCTGGACTGTACAATCCGGCTCCCACCTGGAGCTATGTATCCATCATTGTGGCAGATATGGAGCCTGCCCACTATCCTCCTGAGATGTGCGTCTCAACCAGTCACTACAAGACAAAGGATGGCAATTTCACTTGCCGCCTTCATATTTAATCTGCCACCATCCCCATCCCCCCACTAACTCCCAAGTGAAAATGCTTTCTTGCCGACAGCTCTCCTGACCTGACTAATGCATGTGCTGTTCAAAGGCTCACCAGGTTTTGTGGGCAGAGGCAGTTTTACTCTCCACCTCCCAGCCCAAGTCCAGGAACAGCAGGTTGGGGAGCATGACTTCTTTATCGAAAACATGAGTGTATCAAATTCCCTCTGTGCTAAATAGACAATAGACAATAGGTGCAGGAGGAGGCCATTCGGCCCTTCGAGCCAGCACCGCCATTCAACGTGATCATGGCTGATCATTCTCAATCAGTACCCCGTTCCTGCATTCTCCCCATACCCCCTGACTCCGTTATCCTTAAGAGTCCCCGTGTGCGACTTCCTAAGTAGTGTCCGGGTGTTTCAGCTGAGACTTTATGCTGAATCCTCTGGAATTGACCTTCAGTCGATAACCCCACGGTGGACGATCGTAATCTTTTTCACAGGGTGGAAATGTCAAAGACTAGAAGTAAAGCTTTCAGATGAAAGAGGCAAAGTTTGAAGGACATGAATGGGGTAAGCCTCAAAGGACTGGAAGAGGTGATGGTGGAGGTAGATACAATAGGGCGTTTAGATTTTAGATTTAGATTTAGAGATACAGCGCAGAAACAGGCCCTTCGGCCCACCGGGTCCGTGCCGCCCAGCGATCCCCGCACATTAACACTATCCTACACCCACTAGGGACAATTGCCCAGCCAATTAACCTACATACCTGTACGTCTTTGGAGTGTGGGAGGAAACCGAAGATCTCGGAGAAAACCCACGCAGGTCACCGGGAGAACGTACAAACTCCGTACAGACGGCGCCCGTAGTCAGGATCGAACCTGAGTCTCTGGCGCTACATTCGCTGTAAGGCAGCAACTCTACCGCTGCGCCACCGTGCCGCCGTTTAAAAGGTATCTAGATCGGCACATAGATATGCAGGGAATTGGGGGATATGGATCACATGCAGGCAGAGACCAGTTAACTCGGCATCAGGCTTGGTATGGACATCGTGGGCCGAAGGACCTTTTCCTGTACTGTGCTATGTAACCCTGGGGTTTACCTGAAACTAGGGATGTGAAGCAGTGGGTGAGAGTAGCCAGTGGTGCTAACTTTCTCCTCACCGTGTGTTCAGGTTCCAGAACTCTGAGACACACGTGAATCTGGTGTCTGAGTACATGATTCACCAAAGGCTGGTGCACAGGTGCAGAGAGTAATTAGGAAAGACGAAGAAACATTGTTATTTACTACTCGTTTTTCACGTAAGGATAATGCCTTGGAAACAGCTTGGAGAAATTTTACTCAACTGGAATAGCTGAACAGATTATGAGAAGAGGGGAGGAACAGGCAAGGCAATTAAACATGTCAGAGATGACTTGATTGGTTCCGAGGAGTTTTAACAGAGTGGATGTTGGAGGGGTTGTTTCCCCTGGTAAAAGAATCTGGAAGTCGGGGTCATTGTATAAAAAAATGAAGGGTCACCTGTTCAAGAAAATAATAGGGCGATTTGTTTTCACTTTGAGGGTTATTAGTCTTTAGAACTTACGCAAAGTTTTGTTGATTATTTCAACAAAAATGGACAGATAATTGATTAGCAAGGAGGTGAAAGGTTGTTGGGCAGCATGATGTGGAGCACTTGCGGGGATGTGTGTGTGTGTGAGAGAGAGAGAGAGAGAGAGACCCCCTTTTTGTCATGGGTTGGGGTCTTGAGTAGAGTTTAGTTATAGTGATACAGTGGCAGAGCGTGGAAGGAGGCCCTTCGTCCCACCAAGTCCGTGCCGAGCAGCGAACTCCACACACTATCACTATTCTACACACACTAGGGACAATTTACAGAAGCCAATTATCCTACAAACCACGTATTTGGAGTGTGGGAGGAAACCGGAGATCCCGGAGAAAACCCACACAGGTCACGGGGAGAACGTACAAACTCTGTACAGACAGCACCCGTGGTCAGGATCGAACCCAGGTCTCTGGCGCTGTAAGGCAGCAACTCTACCGCTGCGCCACCCTGTGGATTAGACAGGTGAGAATGCAGCAGGTTAGTGTCAGGATACGAGGTATGGTTCATGCAGTTTTCCAGAAATAGCAAGGGTGTAAGAATTCAAAGTGTAGTTTTTGAAACTGACACGAGTCAAGAGTGTTTAATTGTCACATACACGCCAAATGAAACAATAAAATTCTTACTTGCTGCAGTTTTAAGGACACAATAAATGCTACAACACAACAAATAAATATACAATCAATAATCAGTTATACGTGGTAAACCAGACCATAATAGAGTAAGGCAACGTGTTTAGTGCAACTTCAGTAATGCAAAGGACTGCAGTAGATCGTTGCTGACGGTCCGGTTGTGGTTAGGATTGTTCTGTGTGGTTGATGGGAAGAAGCTATTCCAACAGAGGTAATGGTTTTCAAGCTCCTGTATTTTCTTCCCGATGGTAACAGTGAAGGGAGAGTGTTGCCAGGGTCTTTGATAATATTAGATACCTTCTTGAAGTAATGCTTCCTTTGATGGTGGGGAGGTCAATACCCGCGATGAACCAGGCAAGTTCACTACGTTCCCCAGCCCCCTTCGTTGCTGAGCGTTCGAGTTACTGAACCAGGCCATGATGTAACCAGTTAGTATGCTCTCCATTGCACACCTGTACAGGCAACATACATCCGTTTCACTGGAGGAGAAAATATAAGAATGAAAGATATCTAAATGCTAAATACAGTTGGCGAAAGGTGTGAAAGGTTAGTTTTGTAAGGCGCTTTCTATGAGATTGAGCAAGTTGAGAAAACTCACAACATAGCAGGAGGAAGCTCAGAGAACAGCTGATTTTAGATTTAGAGATACAGCACGGAAACAGGCCTTTCGGCCCACCGAGTCCGCGCCGCCCAGCGATCCCCGCACATTAACACTATCCTACACCCACTAGGGACAATTTTAAAAAAACATATTACCCAGTCAATTAACCTACATACCTGTACGTCTTTGGAGTGTGGGAGGAAACCGAAGATCTCGGAGAAAACCCACGCAGGTCACGGGGAGAACGTACAAACTCCGTACAGACGGCGCCTATAGTCAGGATCGAACCTGAGTCTCCGGCGCTGCATTCGCTGTAAGGCAACAACTCTACCGCTGCGCCACCGTGCCGCCCTGTTGATGCATGGCAAATGAAATACAAGTTTTATTGAAGATGCTTCGTCCCGTTTACCCCAGGCAACTTTTTGAAAGTAAATTTACCACCACCCTGTTTTGTTCAGTAATTTGAGTTTACCCTTCTGCCATAACAAAGCAACCGACAAAGGGGAAATTTTAAAATACTGTTTATAACATTATTATTTTAAGTTCAAATAACAATAATGGTTGGCGACATTTACCCCCTGGGGGTAAATTTACCCCAAGTTGGGGACCCTTGTACTGGATGGATAGAAGCTTGACTAGACTGGCAGTGGCAATGGTTGGCTGCCAGTGACTAATTGTGCTCTGCAGGGGTCGGTGTTGGGGCTGCAACTCATCACGATGTCCATCAATGATTTGGGTGAAGGAACTGAAGGCTTTGTGGCCAAATTTGAGGATGATAGGAAGATAGGTGGAAGGTCAGGTAGTGTAGCAGCAAAGACTCTGCAGAAGGACTTGGACAGTTCGGGAGTGTGGGCAGAGAAGTGGCAAATAGAATGCAGCGTAGCAAAGTGGGCAGTCATGCACTTTGGTAGGAATAAAGGCGTAGAGTATTTTCTAAATGGGGATAGGATTCAGAAATTGGAGGTGCAAAGGGGGACTTGGAAGTGCTGGTGCAGGATTCCCAAAAGGTTCATTTGAAAGTTGAATTGGTGGTAAGAAAGGCAAATGAAATGTTAGCATTCATTTCGAAAGGACTAGAATATAAAAACAGGGATGTACTGCTGAGTAGTGTAGGAAGGAAGTGCAGATGTTGGTTTCAACCGAAGATAGACCCAAGAAGCTGGAGTAACTCAGCAGGTCAGACAGCACCTCTGGAGAAAAGGAATAGGTGACGTTTCTGGTCGTTTGATTGGGGCATTGTGAGGCACAGTGGAGAGGTATGTTGGGAGAAACCCTCTTGTGAGAGGCTGTGTTTTGAGTGTAAATGTTGAGGCTTCGGCGAGGATGCTGAGCAGAGTGCAACAGCAGGATGAGGTGACGCCTTTTTCTTTTGTAACTTTCTTCTTTGGTCTAAGTGCTGTCAGGATGGCAGCGGTCTACTCCTCCTACAGGATACGAGAGATCGGGAGACTTTCAGACATTATGGGGGAAAGGGCATTTGCCACCACTTGCCTTCATTGGGAAAGGTATTGAGTATAAAAGCTGGGGCATCATTTGTCAGCGATGTCCATTACCCTTCCGCTTTGTTTCAGCGAACAATTCTCACTCTCTGGCTGTCCCCCAAGGTGAAGGTGAAGAGGAAATGGAGGAGTTGAAGGAGACGGCCAGGAAACTGAGCAGAGACCGTCGTTTCCGCGAGACCGTCTACAAGTACATGACCTTCAAAGATTCCTCAAAGTCCTGATGCTCACGAGAGGACGCTCTGCTTTGCTGTAATGTGATGCTTATATTTTAGGAGCCGTTCTCAATGTCCAACCTATGTACAGTTGGGTGGGCAAGAGTAGATTAATGTAGTAGACTTTTAGTTCCACCTCTACGATCCCACGATCCCAGCCAGCAGCAGGCTACTTCAATCAAAATCTCTGCTGTCTATTAGTGAACTGGGTTCCAATGGAGTTTTGGGACCTTGACCCATTTCTTCACACGTTGTAAGCTGCTCCTTTGTTTAGCCAGCATGATCAGAACTCACAGGATGCCAAGCGTGGCATTACGGTTCAAGGAGGAACAGCTCTTGAAATAGCAGTGCCAACGGCTGGCCAGTTAGGTGGATGCGAGGGACAGTATTTAACTCTGCACTTTTACCTTGTGTTCCATCAACCCAGCAGCCAAAACTCAGAACCTGCTTCATTTGCAAACACTAACATCCCTCAGTTTAATAAGTGCAACAATGAATGTGATCAATGAAAAGGAGCAAACTGCTCGTGAAGGAGCAAATCTTAATAAAAGCCCACTGTGGTATTATAATTAAAACCGTTGAAGGGATCTCCGGAGATGTGTCTCGTGCATTTGCTAGTACATTCTCAGAAGCGTCACCAGCCATGGTTTTGTCACACATCTAATTAAAACGTTCATGTGGCACAATTGGAAAGGTTTCTGGGGCGGTTATTTGCTGTGCTGTTGGTGTTGGAAGGGCACAGGAAATCACAAAAATTGGACAATAACCATGGCACCCATTTTGCATTCACAATCTTCCTTGCAGTTCCCTGATCCCTCTGGATCACTGCACAATCCTACCATGACCCCAATTGATGTGTCAGGGTCATTGACTGAACCTTTGCAAATTCCAGCTGGAATTTGTATGGTACTGGGTGGACGGTGAGCTTGAGGGCAGCGGAGAATCAATTTCATTGCCGTCCAGCTACAGTGACAGGGTCTTGTTTGGGACATCTGAAAGCTTGTCAGCGACAGGGAATGCATTCCCCGTTGGCACAGTTCCATGCACTAAAACCTCTGCAGCAGCACAGTGCAGAGGAAAAGGAATTGGCTAACTCAGCAAATAGCAGACATCTGCAATGGGGTTTCTGCATCTATTGGGGAGGTGCGTGTGAGGCGTGTTTTTTCTGAGGAGGCAACAACAGAAAACCCCCTGCCTATGGGATGAAGACCTCTCTCTGTGGTGCCTGATGGGATCAGACTGAACAGAGAAATAAATTCTCTTCAATCCACGAACAGCACAACATAATCCAACCCCAGAGATTTCTTGCGGAGGTGAAAACCAGACCACTTTGGGGAAGCAAAACTCAGGAAGAGTTGGCTCTGATCCATTCAGGTTGAAGGAAGTCTAGGAGCCTATTGTGGCCCTGATCAATGTCACCAGGGACCCACTGTCTGACCTAGCCAGGTCCACCTCTTGCCTGAACACAGTGCAGTCAGCTTCCACTACACAAGCCCACAGCAGCTCCAGACTTCCACTGTTCTCTTGGGAAAGCACTGATCTCCAAGCATCCGAGTAGAGTTGACGAATGCACTTAAATTTGGAACAACCAGTCCCCTCGAGAAAATTCTTCTCCCAGTGAGTGGTGCACCCATGGAATTTTCTAAACAGATTGAAGCCAAGTCATTAAATTTATTCAAGAAACAGTTAGATGTGTCTCTTAGGGTAGGGGGGATCAGTAAATATGTAGAAAGCTAGAATGGTGCAGCCGGCACAGTAGCGTAGTGGTAGAGCTGCTGTCCTACAGCAGAAGAGACCCAGGTTCAATCCTGACTACGGCGGTTGTCCATATGGACTTTGCACATTTTCCCTGTGACGTGTGGGTTTTCTCCAGTTTCCTCCTGCACTCCAAAGACGTGCAGGTTTGTAGGTTAATTGGCTTTGGTGAAATTGTAAATTGTCCCTAGTCTGTAGGATAATGTTAGCGTATGGGGTGATCGCTGATCAGCGGACTCAGTGGGCCGAAGGACTTGTTTCCGCCGAAGTCTAAAGGTACAGAGGTGAGTGATCAGCCATTTACTTATTGAATGGTGAGGCAGCCTGAATGGCCCCCTCTTGCTCCTATTTTTACATTTCTGTAACTTCTCTGGCCACTCTCCCAACCCATCCTTCTGCAGTGTCCTTGCTTTCTCCACACTACTTGCCCTTCAACCTAACTGTATCATCCTCAAATCTGGCCACAATGATTTGGATGATGGAATTGGTTTCTCCCCTTCTGTTATAGATGGATCCTCTGTGTCCCATAGTTCTGCTCTTGCTCCCCCTCCTCCCAACGGAACAAGGATAGAGTTCCCCTGGTCTCACCTTTCACCCCACCAGCCTCCACATCCAACACATCATCCTTCGACATTTCGGTCACCTTCAACGCGATCCCACCACCAGTCACATCTTCCCTTCTCCACCCCTTTTCCACCTTCTGCAGAGACCACTCCCTCCACAACTCCTTGGCCCACTCATTCCGTCCCACCCAAACCACCCCCTCCCCAGGTACTTTCCTCTGCAACCATAGGAGATGCAACACCTGTCCCTATACCTCCTCCGTTGCCTCCATCCAGGGACCCCAGCAGTCCCAGGTAAGAGAAAAGTTCACATGCACCTTCTCTAACCTTATCTATTGCACCTGCTATTCCTGATGTGGCCTCCTGTATATCGGTGAGACCAAGCATAGACTTGGCCACTGTTTTGCTAAGTCCTTGGGCTTGATCTGCCAAGGCCTACTGGATCTCCCAGTTGTAACCATTTTAACCTCCTTCCCAATCCCATACTCACCTTCCTGACCTGGGCCACCTCCATTGCCAGAGTGAGGCCGCGCGCAAGCTAGAGGAACAGCACCTCATATTCCGCTTGCTTAGCTTACAACCCAACGGTATCAACATTGAATCCTCCAATTTTAGGTAAGCCGCCACACCCCCCAACAACCCACTCCCCCTCTCCTATGTTCCACCTAGACCCACCTATTTCTCTCATTCCCCCCTTCCTGCTACTTTTCTCCCTCTAGCTTCACAATTTGCAAATCTTCAACCCTGTCGTACCCCTTCTGCTTTTATCTCTGGCCTTTGTTCCAACCATTAGCCCATCAACCCCCACCCCCACCTACGTCCACCTATTATCTGCCAAGCTTTGTCTTTCCTTTGCCCTCTTCTAGCTTTCTTCTCCCACCCCCACCCCCCCCACAATCAGCCTGAAGAAAGGTCTCAACCCGAAACATCACCTATCCATGTGCTCCAGAGATGTTGCCTGGCCTGCTGAGTTACTCCACCACTTTGTGTCCTTTTGTGTATTAACCAACGTCTGCAGTTCTTTGTTTCTAGCATGTAAACATGCACTACATTCAGAGATCTGCCTGAGTTTTCGTACAAAAATTCAACTGTTGTACAGATAAACTCCAATAATCCGCGATATGACTGTTTGGAAATCCCAGCGATTTGGCACCTGATGCTTCAGCTTATGTTTGCTTTGCTCTCCACCTGTTCACTGAGGCCCCAGTGTTCATTTTCCCTGTCCACTCACTGGTCTGCAGTCCCCACGATCCCTGTCCGCTCACTCCACAGCTCCCACAATCTCTGTCCACTCACTGGAGCCCCAGTTTCCACATTCCCTGTTCAGTCACAATAACTCAGAATAACATCCAATACTTTGGAAAATCTGATAGTCCAATGCCACCAAATCTTAAATATGTGGGTTAACAGAGATTTCCTGGTATACCCCAATTTCCTAACCATTCCAGCTATCACTTTATAGTTCATGGACCTTTAGAAATGTGCGCACTAGAACACTCATATCTTTCTTTCCAAGTCTGATTAGGATCTTTTTGTGGCCCAATGCTGACTGTTCATTATGGTATGGTATGGTTTGGTACTTAATTCATCACATGTACTGAGGCACAGTGAAATTCATTCTTGTACACAGTTCAGTATATGTGTCACTTTACATAAACACTTAGATACATATTAGATAAGCATCTCAGATATAATTCAAATGCATAGCAGGAGTACACTAATACAGTATAGGGGGTCGCCAGTTTGGCGTCATTTTCAAGTCCCAGTTGTAGTGCAGGATTCTTGGTCTGACCATGAAGGTCCGTTGTCCTGGCCAAGTGTGGCTGTTGGTGTCCTCCGCCGCTGCAGGCTGTGTCCATTCCACATGCTCAGCCTCTTAGAGCGATGCGCGGACCAGCCAAGCCCCAGGACTCCAACCGTCAAGGCCGTGCACTCCCTCCACGCTAACCGACCCTCCAGGTGTGTTCCCGCAGGTCCTCGATCCGAGTTGGGTGAGCCGGGCCTTCCGGGCGGATCCCCGGTCTACGGGCGGCGGTTCCCCGGGATATTCCCACCGTGCTTGCGGCTCCCCAGGATACCCTCTCTTCACGCGCAAAGAAAGGCTCAATGCAATTTACCAGACGTAAGCCCAACTCTCTGAGATGAGACAAGATCAGTCCGTAATCCAGGATCATCTTTAATACTCACTATACTCCACAATACTTCGACACTTTAATCCGACTATTGTATCCACCTCCTGGCAGTGAGTTCCAGGTACCCACCACTCTCTGTGTAAAAAAAACGTGCACGACCCATCTCCATTACCTTAAAGCTCTGCCTTCTACTCTTTGATATTTCCACTCTGGGAATATAGCTCTGACTGTCCACCCTATCTAGGCCTTTCATAATTTTATATGCTTCTATCAGGTCTCCCCACAGCCTCTGATGCTCAGACAAAACAATCCAAGTCTATCCAACCTCTCCTGATCCTTACACTCAATGCCTTGACTGATGAAGGCAAGGATACTATATGCCTTCTTTACCACTCTATATGTGTTGCTACGGTCAGAGAAGTATGAACTTGGACCACAAGATTCTTCTATATATCAATGGTGTTCAGGGTCCTGCCATTAACTGTGTACTTCCCCCTTACATTTGCCCTCCTTACATCCAGTTCCTTTACACAAACAATGATGAACAGTCCTGATTCGTAATCCTGTGGAACTGCACTAAGCTCCAAACTGATCTAAATCCTACTACAACCACGTCCCTTCAGCCAAATAACAGCCTATCTAATTACAGAGTCATTGAAACTTACTTGGACATAAGCCATGGCCTATCATGTCCATGCCTTAAAATAGACCAGATTAATCCCACTTCCTGAGTCTGGTCCGTAGCCATGCAGGTCACGGCTCCTCCAGTCCACATTCAGGCATGGTTTAAATGTGACTGGGGTTTCTGCCTCCACTGCCCTTTCAGGCAGAGCGTTCCAGACACCCATTCCCTTCTAATCCTACCATTTTACTTAAACCCATGCCCCTGGCCTCTGCAAAGTGAAACAACTCTCTTCCGTTTATCCTGCATAGACCTCTCATCATTTTACACACTTCAAATAAATCTCTCCTCTATTCCCTTTACTTCAAAGAAAACACCTCCAATCTCTCCCCGTAATTGTAATCTCTCAGTCCTGGCAACATTCTCTTCTGTCTCCCTTACATTTTGTTGCCGCCATATCCTTTGGTTTAATGGTAGCCAGAACATTTACCCAACTGTTTCATGCAAGACATCTTTGCCCTTATTATCACTGGCTCCACCGGTATTAGGCAAGTATGCGTAGGAAGGAATTGCAGATGCTGGTTTAAACTGAAGAGAGACGCAAAAAACTGGAGTAACTCAGTGGGTCAGACAGCATGTCAGTAGAAAAGGAATAGGTGAAGTTTTAGGTTGAGACCCTTCTTCAGATTGAGAGTCAGGGGAAAGGGAAACGTGAGATATAGATGATGATGTAGGAGAAATAGAACAAATGCAAAAAAGTATGTTTTCACTTCCACCTTACTTTCTTCATATTTTGTCCACATTTTGGACACACACTCCAAGATGCCTCTGTACTTCTCAGCAAACTGTATTTTATCATGAAGGCAGAAGGAACAGCAGTTGCTGGAGCAAACATGAAGTGCTGGAGAAACTCAGCGGGTCAGACTGCATTGGATGGAATGGAAAGGTGGCATTTTGGGTCAGGGCCCTTCTTCAGACTGATAGGAGTAAGAATCCTGGAAAAGAGAAGTGGGGTGGGACAAGACCTGGCAAGCGAAGGGTGGATACAGGTGAGGGGGTTTGGCAGATGGGTAAAGTAAATGACAAAGGCTAAAGGTGAAAAGGAGACAAAAGAGTCTCAGATAAGGAGAGACGGGGAGGAGGAATAAGATAACACATACCAGTGAGCACTTGCATAAGAAGAACAGCGTAGAATGGACTAAAGAAGTCATAGACGCAACCCATCCCGATAGCCCATGTAGAAACAAGGAACTGCAGATGCTGGTTTACAAAAAAAAGTCACAAAGTGCTGGAGAAAATCAGTGGGTCAGGCAGTATCCTTGGAGAACAAGGATAGGTGATGTTTTGGCTCAGGACCCATCCACGGACCGATAAGAGCAGGGGAGTCTGAAAAAGAGTTCCAACCCAAAAAGCCACCTAACCATGTTCTCCACGGATCCTGCCTGACACGCTGAGTAACTCAGGTGCATTGTAGTCTTTTTTCCCATCGCTGATGCTTCGGGTTAGCACGTAGAAACATAGAAAATAGGTGCAGGAGTAGGCCATTCGGCCCTTCGAGCCTGCACCGCCATTCAATATGATCATGGCTGATCATCCAACTCAGTATCCTGTACCTGCCTTCTCTCCATACCCCCTGATCCCTCTAACCACAAGGGCCACATCTAACTCCCTCTTAAATATAGCCAATGAACTGGCCTCAACTACCTTCTGTGGCAGAGAATTCCACAGATTCACCACTCTCTGTGTGAAAAATAAATTCTCATCTCGGTCCTAAAAGACTTCCCCCTTATCCTTAAACTGTGACCCCTTGTTCTGGACTTCCCCAACATCGGGTACAATCTTCCCGCATCTAGCCTGTCCAACCCCTTAAGAATTTTGTACGTTTCTATAAGATCCCCCCTCAATCTTCTAAATTCCAACAAGTACAAGCCGAGTCTATCCAGTTTTACTTCATATAAAAGTCCTGCCATCCCAGGATTCAATCTGGTGAACCTTCTCTGTACTCCCTCTATGGCAAGAATGTCTTAGTTGAAACTCCGTATGAGGGTATCTGAGTGTGCACGTTGGTAGTTCCCGTTCCATCTTAGTTCAATCTTAATCATCATAACCAGATGCCAAGAGATTACTAAGAAATGCAAAATCTTTTCATTGCAGTACCTTGATCTGCAATAAATTGCCATTAGTATGAGAAGATAAAATCAAAAGCAGCAATCCTGATGCTCAGCTTCCACTAAATGGCAATGAGAGGATGGAATAAGCAGCGGTGGGTTCATGGGAACACCACTAGCAGCAGGCTCCTCTCCATACTTCATGCACAACATCCTGACTTGGAAATATATCCCTTCACCATCACTGAACCAGTATTGTGAAATATTGGCCCTCTAGCTTTAAGGAAAGTGAGGGTCTGAACATTGCCTCATGTTTGGCTAGTGCAATGCAGGTTTCCAGACTCCAGTATGGGAGTACTCCTTTGCTTTGTAACATTTCATTCAAAAGCAGATGCAGCAGATGCAGCAAAAGCAGATGCGAACAGAACCTGGTTTTGCAACTCTCATGCCATCTGACAACCAAAACAGAAGAGAATTGGATTTATAATAGAAGTATTACCATGAATGATACCAGTGTTTAGTTTAGTTTAGAGGTACAGCGCAAACGGCCCTTCGACCCACCGAGTCCGCGCCGACCAGCGATCCCCGCACATTAACAATATCCTACACACACTAGGGACACTATTACAATTATACCAAGCCAATTAACCTGAAAAAACCTGTACGTCTTTGGAGTGTGGGAGGAAACCTATGATCTCAAGAGAAAACCCACGCGGTCATGGGGAGAACAGACAAACTTCATGCAGACTGCACCCATAGTCAGGATCGAACCTAGGTCTCTGGCGCTGTAAGGCAGCAACTCAGCCGCTGCGCCACCGTGCCCCCCCATGGTGAGTGTACCAAACATTTGCACGTTCTTTTAGGAAGGATGTGAGGAGCAATTTCTTTAGTCAGAGGGTGGTGAATCTGTGGAATTCTTTGCCACAGAAGGCTGTGGAGGCAAAGCCAGTGGATATTTTTAAGGAAGAGAGTGATAGATTATTGATTAGTACGGGTGTCAGGGGTTATGGGGAGAAGGCAGGAGAATGGGGTTAGGAGGGAGATAGATCAGCCATGATTGAATGGCGGAGTGGTCTTGATGGGTCAAATGGCCTAATTCTGCTCCTATTCCTTATGACCTTATAACCTCTACACAGTAAATGGCTTGATTGGAATCACGTATTGTCCTCTGACTGGTTGGCACGCAACAAAAAGCTTTTCACTGTACCTCGGTACACGTGACGGTAATACACTAAACTAAACAAGGGTCCATTGTTGGCTGTGGGCCGGGTGATAGTGAGTTGTAGACTCCCTTTCCCGCAGCAGGGAGGTTGTGAGGGTCTCCCTCCCTCCCTCCTTCATCCCAGGGCTGCTGTTCCTGGGCGGCAGCGAGCGTCGTCCTCTGGTTGACCTCCGAGCGCCGGGGGAGGGGGGGGTGGGGGGGGATGGGTGGAGGGGCCGGGGAAGGGGGAAGGGGGGAGTGGGCGCTGTCCCGCGCCTCACGCTTCGTGCCGCCGCCCACCAACCGCCGACCCCTCATTAATATCAAGTTAATCTCATGAATATTCTAATTAATATTCATGAGGAGGCGCCGCTCAACCCCCCTTCCCGAGGCTTTGTCCAATCATATCAACCGTAGACGGACGCTGGGGACCAATAGGAGGGGGCTGCCGTTCCATTGGCTTGCCTTGTGGCCAATCGGCGGTTAGAGTGAGGCGCGGCCTGTGATTGGGCCGGGGGTGGGAGGGCACCACGTGGTGGTGGTGGCGGCGGTAGCGGCGGCGACGACGACGGCGACGCGAGAGAGGCCGCACAACGGACGGCGAGAGCGCGGGGCCGTCGGGACATGAAGGCAAGGTCAAGGAGCGGGTGAGGGGACCCAGGCAGCCGCCCAGCCCGGACCGCGCCGAGGTGTGAACTGAGCGGCGGAGGTGACGGACACGCCGGGTATGTACTGCCTGCCCACCCGCCGGGTCTCATCATCGGCTGGGGAGTTATGCCTCCTCCTCCACCCCCTCCAAGCACACTGGCCATCCGCACCGATACTGTCCCATGGGACGAAGCCCTTCAGCCCATCAAGTGTCTGCTAGCCCCCACACCTTCCTGGCTTATGTCCGTTGGTACGTTGACAATGTTCCAAGAGTCGTTTAGGCAGGGAATTGAGGGATTCAGACCATGTGCAGTTTAAATTATCATCATGGTCAGTAGAAACATTATGAGCCGAAGGACCCATTCCTATGTTGTACTGGTCTCAAAGTGCATAAAGAACCCTTCCCAGACCATCAGTCTGAAGAAAGGCCTCGACCCGAAACGTCGCCCATTCCTTCTCTGCTAACCTGCTGAGTTACTCCAGCATTTTGTGAATAAATACCTTCCTAGACATGCGCTTGTCCAGATAAATTTTAAATGTTGTTATCGTACCATCATCAAATACTTTCTCAGGTTGCTTCTTGCTTATATCCACAGCCCGCAATTGAAAACGTTGTTCCTCCGTTTCCTGTTAAATCTTCCCCCTCCCACCTTAAACTGAGGCCCTATAGTTCACGATTCCCTATCCTGGGAAAAAAAAGATGGTGCATTCACCCTATCTATTCCCCCATGATTTTATAAGATCACTTATACTGCCCATGCTCCCTATAGCTCAGGCTCTCAAGTTCTGGCAAAAGCCTTGTAAATCCTCTCTGCACTCTTTCCAGTTTAATTGTGTTTTTCCCATGGCAGGGTGACCAAAATGGAACACTATACTCCAAGTACAGCCTCAACCATAGTAAAACCAAAGCATGTAGTGAAACCCCAAGTTAAGGACTAGGCATTGATCCACATTGTATACCACCAGTAATAGCCTGCTGAAGTAAGAACCTGTTCATATTCTGTTTTTTATCTGCCAACCAACTTTTCCATCCGCACTGGTGTAGAATCTACAATTCCCACTTGCTCTTCGTTTAGTTACCTCTTATGCTGGATCTTTTCCAAAATCTAATGGTATCACATCTCTGGATCCATCCCATTCCCCACCATAGGCATTCACGTTCACAAACAATGCACGATGTTCATCTAACCAAGTCTATACAGGTGCAGAGAGCAATCCCATTTCCCTGTATTCCCATGTAAACTATTCCCTCATCATGTGTAGACACAAGGAACTGCAGATGCTAGTTTACAACAAAAAAAAGCCACATAACTCATTAAGTCAGGCAGCATCTCTGGCGAAGGACACCAAGTGCTGGAGTAACTCAGCAGGTCAGGCAGCATCTCTGGAGAGCTTGGATAGGTGTGGGTTTGCAGGGGGCGGGGGGGGGGGGGGTGCAGGACAGAGCCTGGCAGGTAATGGGTTGATCAGTCTGAAGAAAGGTCTCGACTCAAAACGTCACCCATTCCTTCTCTCCTGAGATGCTGCCTGTCCCGCTGAGTTACTCCAGCATTTTGTGTCTACCTTCCAGGTAATAGGTTGATACAGGTGAGGGAGGGCTTTTGATAGGCAGATGTTGGACCAAGGCCAGAGATGAAAGAAGGTGTGAGATGAAAGGATTGAAGAGTTGTGAATTGTGAAGCTAGAGGAAAACGTTGGTGGAGGTGAGAGCAAAAATAAGTGCAAGTCCAGGAGGAGGGGGGGAGGCGCAGTCTCTATTGGTCAGATAAGATTTAATAAAATGCTACAACTTAATCTTCAAACATGAAAAAACATAAGAGACTGAAGATGCTGAAATCCAGTCAACTGGATAGAAGGCAGAGGGTAGTGATGGAATGGTGTTATTCTGGCTGGAGGTCTGACCAGTGGTATTCTGCAGGGATCTGTGCTAGGACTTAATGTTTTTTTGTGATAGAGCATAGAACAGTGCAGCACAATGTCTTTGACATTTCATCCTCGGAAAACGGTTCTTACTGTCTATTCTATCCTATCCATGCCTCTCATAATTTTCTATCAGGCCTCCCTCCAACCACCCACACTCCAGAGAAAACAACCAAAGTTTTTCCAAACATTGGTATTTCAATTCAAGTACGAATTGGACAAAAGTGTAGATGGGTTGGTTAGTAGGTCTCCAGATGGAACCGGACTGACGGCAGCAATCCCGCCCCTGTTACTGCAGCCCATGTCCAATGCCCCTCGCCTGGGTCCAAGTCACCATCATGTATCCTGTGGAACAGTCAGCATGGATTTGTTCAGGGAAGGTCATACCTAATTGACCCTCCTGTTAACTCAAAGAACTCCTCACTCCTGAATGATGATGCACCAAGGATTTTCGCATGGTGTTGGTCAAAGTCCAGTATATCAGAAGGATCAAAAAAGTGAAAGGGAGTGGGATTCAAGCGAGATTGGCAAGTTGGATCCAAAATTGTCCCGGTGGCCAGAAGCAAATAGTGATGGTTGAGGAGACACAAGGAACTGATTAACTAAAAAGCATACACGATGCTGGAGGATTTCAGCAGATCAGGCAGCATCTCTGGTGGAATTGGATAGGTGACATTTTGGGGCAGGATCGTTCTTCAGACTGTTTGTTTTAAGGGTGATAGTCGAGGGGTAGTTTTGTGACTGGGAATTGTTGACTGGAAGATGAATTATTTTACTGAATTCAGTATTCAGTACGAGATAGACACAAAATGCTGGAGTAACTCAGCGGGATAGGTAGCACCTCTGGATAGCAGGAATGGGTGATGTTTCAGGTCGATACTCTTCTTCGGACTGAGTTGGTTTCGACCCGAAACGTCACCCATTCCTACTATCCAGAGATGCTGCCTGTTCCGCTGAGTTAATCCAGCATTTTGTGTCTATCTTCAGTGTAAACAGCATCTGCAGTTCCTTCCTACTCAGTATTCAGTACTATGCTTTTTATGGTGAACATTAATAGTTTAGACCAAAAATAAGAGGAATAATTAAGATGTTCATAAAATTATAGAAACTACTGTAAGGTTAAGGAGAGGCTGTTTGAAGAGATCTGACTGAGGGGCCTAGGAAGAGTAAATAGGAAGTTGCTGTTTCTCCTGGCAGTCAGTTCAAAAACCAGGGGCAAAGATTTAAAGTAATTAGTAGAAGGATCAACAGGCCTACGAGGGATTTTTTTTCCAACTCATAGGTGGTGGATATCTGGAAACAGAAACCTCGTCATATTTTCGCAGTACATGAAAATGGGTTTGATGAACATAACCTGTAGGGCTATGGACTCAGTGCTGGAAGATGCGGTTAGGTTGGGGTGTACTTCTCTGACTAGCATGGATGCGATGGTCGAATGCCAATCTTCTGTATGGTAACTTTTCTGTGATTCTATTATTCAGCACTAATATCAGTGACTTAACAAATTATTTGGTTCATCTTCAGCCATTTGATACCTATGAGGTTATAAACAATTAGGTTTTGACTGTAAAGCACATGGTGTTTAAGATTAATTTTTAGCTCGTTTTAGTATGCCGATGTTCTGCTAGTCCAGTTTCACAAGAATTATTTGTATAAATTATTGGAATTCTTAAGCTCTGGGTCGCTTTGCTTTATTTTATGTTGTTGCCCTGCATTCCTCTTGAGGCTTATGATGTTGATGTTATCAGAAATCTGAGATCTTTAAATTATTTCCTACTGAAGACAATATATCATTTCAGTGAAATGCGGAATACCACATTTTTGTTTATCTGTGGTGGGATTACTGAAGATGAATGTGAAAAGTTACAAGCCAATCCAAATTTGGTCAGATGTAATGAAATGACAGTGAGGAGAGGTAGAACTGTGCTCATCAGGAAGTCATGATTTAATTTGCAAAATTCCTTTCTTGTCAGCAATCTTCTATACACCAACATGGTGCATCTGTGCTATTGCTCCCTGGAGAGTGAATAAGTCACTTAAAAAGCTGAGTGTATTTCCTTGTGATTAAAATTGTGCAGCACACATAATGTGGTTATTAATGTTATCAAGCCAATTTTGACAATAACACAGGATTGTCTGCTAGCTGAGACTTTTGGCAAGTACAGAAGAGAAACGGGGTATGGTATTTGACTGTGAAGAGTTTAGCAATATTTTGATACGCACTGAGTCAAGTTTTTCAGGATTTGCCTTTGATATTATGTTGATAAATATGTAGCATTTTCCTCTCTTGCTTCAGTAAACCAAATTGTATCTAATCCTTGGGTCAAGTTGGAAATAAAGGTCAAAGTACAGATTCTAATTTGATACTCTTTAGTATAATGTATGAAAATTGTTAATTTGTTCAACATTGCTCATCTATGATGCAGGTTTTATGGTCAAATTCTGAACTGATTGTCCTTTATCACCATCCAAACACCATTCTTAAATATAGTGAATCTATAATTGTTTCAAAATAGTTTATATATTGCCTAAAAAAGCTGGTAATTATATTATTTGAATGAGATATATATGCATAGTGTGATTGTTTAAAAAGTCATGGTATCTTATGTTAAATTGTAAAAATCCGAATAATTGATTTGATAGATTAGTCGTCTTTGAGGACAGACGTTGAAGATGAATGTATGTTAGAATAATGAGTGCTCAAAAACAGTGACTGTAGCCCCTGGTGCCTTAGATATTGATCAGTCTTTTTAAAAATAAAATGTTCTGGAGGTTTAGTTTAATTTCTCATAAGCTCTCCTGATCAAAGATTGTTATTTGTGGGGTACATATTTGGACCAGAAAGTCAATTGTACAAAAATATTATTGGGAAAGTAATTGTATTCAGGCAGTGTGCATGTTCCAGGTGTTAGTACTGGGCAAGCACCTGATGTACAATAATCTACAGCATTATAAGCAAAATGCTGGGCACTGGGCTTGTTAAATAGTATTGGTTTGGCTGGCATGTGTACAATGGGTTGGAAATCCACCACTTCTACAGTAAATTTCAATAGTTTCAGGAATTCATGTTAAGATGCTCCATCTGTTCTTCATATAGTTTATTCAGAAAAGTATTCAAGTTCTAGCCATATGCAATCTTAGTACAGGTAATCTAAAATGAGAGATGTCATTTTTTTCATTTTCAATTAAAGTGAGTAAACTGCAAAATCAGATTGGGATGAGGCCCTGGTTGTAGTTGGAAATGCGGAAGAAGTTCTTCATCAGTACACTGGGTCAAGGCTGATTCTTCAAATTCTGTAAGGATGTATTGCATAGCCTGCGATTGCAAGGGAAAGTGGTATAAGTATGATTGGTCAGAAATGAAGAATAAGCCAGGAAGTTGTGAAGGGAACCATCCCTGTGAGATGCTAAAAGGGGAGCGGCAGATGTGTCTGGTGGAGAAATCTCTGCAGGTAGAGTAAGTTGTGCAGATTGATCGGTTGGATGCAGAGGCTCTCTGGGGTAGAATGCGGGGATCACAGGAACTCTATTCTTAATCTGTACTGGAAGAGATTGGGTGAGAGGAATGTTGTGGGAAATAGATGAGATGAGAAGTGAAAGCTTAGTTGGCAAGAGGAGAAGGGAAGCCTTGATTCAGGAAGACATTTCAGGGGTGCTTGTGTGGAAAGCCTCATCATCTGAGCAGATACAATGGAGATAGAGGAAGCAGGAGAAGGAACAGAGTTCTTACAGGAGATAGGTGGAATGAAGGGTAGTTACGATAGCAGTGGGTGTTTGTAGGCCTATAATCGATGTTACTCTTTCTCCTGAGATGAAGACAGAGATCCAGAAAAGGAAGAGAAGAGTTGGAGATTGACCATGTGAAGCTGAGGGTGAGGGTGCACATGTTAGTAAAAGTAATGAAATTGTCAAGTTCTGCAGGAGTCCACGAAGCAACACCAATACAGTACTGGAAAAAAAAGCTGATAGACTGATCCCAGGGTAGGACAGAAATACAAAACGATGAGAATAGCTTGGGGCCCATACAACTGGCCATACCTATATGTGCTCTGGAGAATGTGATATGGAGTTGAAGGTGACATTTTCAATTTGAGAACAAGTTCAGCCAGCTGAATGAATATGTTGATGGAAGAGAGGTTGCTCATGGTAGAAACAGAGGGCCCTCAGTCCATCCTGATGTGGGATGGAGATGTGAAGGGACTGTACACCTTGATAAAGATAACCTGAATGAATAGGTCAAAGATGAATAAGAAGGACGCAATCACCCTGATGGTTATACTGTAGGGGAGGGGCAGATGTACTGCAGGCCTCCCTATAGCCAGCAAGAGATACAGGAATAGATATGTTGGCAGACAATGGAAAGATCTAAAAACAGCAGGATAGTTGTTGTGGGTGACTTTTAATTTCCTCAATGTTGACCAGGATTCCCTAAGCACTAGAGGCTTGGAGAGGGCAGAATTCGTTATAGAAACATAGAAAATAGGTGCAGGAGTAGGCCATTCTGCCCTTCAAGCCGGCACCGCCATTCAATATGATCATGGCTGATCATCCTAAATCAGTACCCCGTTCCTGCTTTCTCCCCATATCCCTTGATTCCGGGAAAAGAGCCTGGGCAGTTATTTTGGCTGGATGGAGGTCTGTGCTTTTGATGTTTTGCAAGAATCAATGCAGAGTTCTCTGACATATGGAATGGAAATTGTGCCGTTGTAGATAGTGAGGAAGGTCATCAAATGATATAGGTCCGTCAGAAATATGGGCAGAGAAATGGCAGATGGAGTTTAATCTGGACAAGTGTGAGAGCATGTGGAGGTTTTGGGGAGGAGGCAGAACGGTTCACCAGGATGTTGCCTAGATTAGAGGGTATTAGCTATAAAGAGAGTTTGGACAAACCTGTTTTCCCTGGAAGGACGGAGGCTGGTGGTGACTGAGAGAAATATATAAAATTATGAGAGGCATCGATAGGGTGGATAGTCAGAACCTATTTCCCAGGGTGAAAATGTCAAATACTAGAGGGTATAGCCTTAAGGGGGGGGGGGGGGGGGGAGGTGAAGGAGGTCTGCGGGGTGTTTGTTTTTACACTGGCAGTGGTAGGTGGCTGGAATGCACTGCCAGAGTAGGTAGTGGAAGCAGATACGATAGTAACGTTTAAGAGGCATTGTGAATGGAATTCATGTGCTACAATGCTGAGAACTCTATCCTGCACTCTGTATCTTTGCATTTGCTCCGTCTATTGTATTTGAGTTTGACTGGATTGCATTTATGTATGGTATATCTGATCTGATTGGATAGCATGCAAAACAAAGCTTTTCACTGTACCTCGGTACACGTGACAATAATACACCTAAATCTTAAACTAGACAGGCACAGAACAGACTGGGAATGGAGGTAAATAGATCTTGTGCATGCAGATGGGGTTAGTTAAAATTAACAATGCTGTTCTAGGTTCATTGAGATATATTTAAGGTGTTAATAGATAATGTAGGAGCCATTTACACTTAAATTAGTTACTGTTATTATATTATGGCCATGTTTTAGTTTCTATTTGTCTGTACTTTGGAAGGTGAGATTTGATACATATCTGAGTGTCTACATCTGAGGAGGCTAGTGTAGCCACAGAGATTGGGGGTCAGTTTAGTCTCAGAGGATGGAGAGAAAACAGTTGTTTACCACGAGGTAACGACCACACGGTAACGACCACACGGTAACGGCCACACGGTAACGATCACACGGTAACTACCACGCTGTAATGACCACACGGTAATAACCACACGGTAACGACCACACGGTAACGACCTCGCGGTAATGACCACACGATAACTACCATGCTGTAATGACCACGCTGTAACGACCACGCGGTAATGACCACACGATAACTACCACGCTGTAATGACCACGCTGTAACGACCACATGGTAATGACCACACGGTAACTACCACGCTGTAATGACCACGCGGTAACGACCACATGGTAACGATCACATGGTAATGACCACACGGTAACTACCACGCTGTAATGACCACGCGGTAATGACCACGCGGTAATGACCACGCGGTAACGACCACACGGTAACGACCACACGGTAACGACTGTGTTGTTTGAAGAGGAAACAGTTGATAAGAACTATAAACTATGAATTATTCTTTTGATTTGTGCTACTTTAGTAAAGACCAATTAATTAAGAAACAGCGTTTGGAAGATTCGTTTTTGCTATCTCAGAGTGCTGTGTGTGCATAAGCTATATCTCCACCACATCCCCAAGCAGTAATGGCTATCGAAGTTGGACTTTGAGAAGGTATAGAAACTGCCATTTCAGATAAATATTCAAATCGTTGAGAATTAGGATTTGGGGGAACTGGCATGAAAGTAAATTTGTGGTCTGCAATAGTCATATTGGGAGCCATACTGGTAGCTGACTCCTGAACTTATTTTCTTATACTCTTGATATTATTTAAGTACTTAAGTTTTGTTAAAACACATCTGTGTTTTGTTGGGGCTCAGCATTTGGGGTATTCAGTTGACTTGGCCATTTTTTGATATCATGTGGTGTGAGTCAGATGGTGGTAATAGAGGGATGTTTTTACAATTGGGGGCATATACCAGTAGACCGATACACCGGTGATGTGTTGCAGGGATTGGTGCTAGGTCCCATGTTGTTTGTCATTTATATTAACCACTTGGGTGCGAATGTAGGTTGTATAATTGGTGTATTTGCAGATAGCGCCAGGATTGGTGGTGTGGACAGTCAGGAAGGTTAAGGTTACAATACGATCTAGATCAACTGGTATAGTGGGCAAAGGATTGGCAGATGGAATTTAGCTTAGACAGTGTGGGGTGATGTACTTTGGGAGGTTAGACCAGCATGAGACTTGTATGGTGAGTGGCAGAGCCCTAGAGATCATAGAAACCTAGGGGTACATGACTCCATGAAAGTGCTGAGGTGATGAAGAAGGCGTATGGCATACTTGCCTTTGTCAGTCGGTACACTGGGACAAGTGTTGAAGCGTCGTGTTACAACTGTACAAGATGTTGATGGGACTGCATCTGGGGTATTGTATGCAGTTCTGGTGACCACACTAAAGGAAGAATGTGATTAAACCCATAGTGATGTCTGTTCTTATCGCTGCTTTCTAAGGAGGTATTGGATTTCATCAATGTAGTTACTTTATTGAAATGTGCATAGGAGTTGAAGTGATGAAACTGCTGGGCATTGGGTTGAGTAATAGAAGGGATCCATTACTGTGACAATAATACAAACGCATCCCACAGGTAAATTGGATTGGTCAGGAATTTGTATACACATTTTGAAAGTAGTATTCTCAAAGCAAAATTCTGCAAGCTTTTGCAAATTCTACACGCACATGTGGTTAAATGGATGCGCGCTCAACAAAGTGACGCCAGCAGGAAAGCCACATTCTTACAGATCTGGAAAGCTCCTGATATCTGGAGCTGTCAATGTGGAGCTTGCATGCCCTCCCTTTGGTCATGTGGGTATCCTCTGTGCATTCTGGTTTCCTCCCAAAGATGTGTGGCTCGGTGGCTTAATTGGCCACTGTGAATTGCCACTGGTGAGTGGGTGCATGGGAGAATCTAGGGGGAGTTGGTGAGAATGTGGGGAGAATAAAATGGAATTAATGTAAGAGTACTGTAAATGGATATTTGATGGTTGGTGTGGACTTGGAGGGCTGAAGCACCTCTTTCTGTGCTGTATTTCTGACTCGAGTTAAAACGGGAAAAATGTTCATTCTTTCATCGTCTCTTTCTAATGCATGTTCGAAACTTTTTTCTTTTGCATCAGTAATCCTTTACTTTTTTTTTTCTTGCATTGCATTCTTGCCTCTCAGAAAAAAAGCATCTAATTATGGTTTTTGTCTTCACAGTATTATTTGTGTTATTGTTTGGATATAGAACACCTAATCTTTTGATATCCATTTGATATCCATTTAACGGCTTTCTTCAGTTTCTGCCCATGTGCTCTCTCGATACAGTAATTTATTTACAGCATTTGATATATAAATGGTGCTAATTCTGAAATTTATGCTTATAGGGAGAAAGTAAAGGATACATGAAGATAGTGAAATGATGGTAAGTGTGCAAAAGTATTTTTACACAATTAATATTCCATGTTATATTTGGGAAGATTGTGTCAATTCATTTGGAACATGTTTTTTCCCCCAAATCTTTCTCAATTAAAAATCCTAACAGCTCTAACTGGTACTGAAGAATACAAAATGCTGATCTATTATTGGCTAACTATTTATTGACTGGCTACTTTGAAAAAACCCAATACATTGCATGCTGGAGATCTAATTTAAACCAGAAAACAACGGGAATACTCACCAGTTCAGGCAGCACCTGCAGGGAGAGAAGTAAAGTGAAAGGTTCTGATGTAAGGTCATCAATCGGAAACGTTTCTGGAGTTTGTCAGTGTCTTCCCAAATATTTGATGCTTGGCTCATTTTTTTGGATGGGGATCTTTTGTTGATTTGATACATGGTATACTTCAATGATTTTGGAGATTGTTTCTTGAGATATACGATTATATTGTGGGTTGTAAATGATCAAAACACGATTATAGTTGTGAATCTCCCTAATCATTAATCTGATTCTCTTGAAGTTGATGACAATACCTTTGTTTTGTGATTTTCATAATTAGGCCATTCAGACCATCCAGTCTACTCCTCCATTTTGTCATGGCTGATCTATCTTTTGTTCTCAACCTCATTCTCCTGCCTTCTCCCCATCACTGTTGACACTCTTACTAATTAAGAGCCTGTCAATCTCCATTTTAAAAATGACGGACTCCACACCCATCTGTGGCAATTAATTTTACAGATTCACCACCCTCTGGCTAAAGAAATTCCTCTTCATCTCCTTTCCAAAGGTATGTCCTTTTATTCTGAGGCTGTGCCTTCTGGTCGAAGACTCTCCCACTAGTGGAAACATCCTCTTCACATCCACGCTATCCAGGCCTTTCATTATTTTGTAAACAACTGCAAAGATTTTGGCACCAAAGATTTTGGGCAGTATATCACTGAAATGGTATTGAATAAAATGCATGTTATTTGAAGGGTTTGTGCTTTTCAGGGGGGAAAAAAGGACAATTAAATTAAAATACTGCCATTATATTCTGCTTAATTTTAGTTTTATTTCAATTATTCTGTGAGGCTATTTTAGGTGCCCAGATTTAAAAGATTAAACAATGACATCTACTAGAAAACAGTTTGAACAAGCTGTGATGGTGAAGATTGATTTTGATTTCACTGTATTAAATTATTATTTGATATAGACCTATTAGTTTGACGTCTGTGGTGGGAAAATTAATGGAAAAGATACTTAGGGACAATATATATAATTATTTGGATAATCAAGGCCTGATTAGAAACAGTCAACATGGATTTGTGCCTGGAAGGTCATGTTTGACTAATCTTCTTGAATTTTTTGAAGAGGTTACCAGGGAAATTGATAAGGGCAAGGCTGTGGATGTTGTCTATATGGACTTCAGTAAGGCATTTGACAAGGTTCCACATGGAAGGTTGATTAAGAAGGTTAAATCGTTGGGTATTAATAGTGAGGTTGCAAGATGGATTCAACAATGGCTGAATGGGAGATACCAGAGGGTAACGGTTGACAATTGTATGTCAGGTTGGAGGCCAGTGTCTAGTGGAGTGCCCCAAGGATCTGTGTTGGGTCCACTGTTGTTTGTCATTTACATTAATGATCTGGATGATGGTGTGGCAAATTGGATTAGTAAATATGCAGATGATACTAAGATAGGTGGAGTAGTTGATAGTGAGGTAGATTTTCAAAGTCTACAGAGAGACTTGGGCCTTTTGGAAGGGTGGGCTGAAAGATGGCAGATGGAGTTTAATGCTGATAAGTGTGAGGTGCTGCATTTTGGTAGGACAAATCAAAATAGGACGTACAGGGTAAATGGTAGGGAATTGAGGAATGCAGTGGAACAGAGGGATCTGGGAATAACTGTGCATTGTTCCCTGAAGGTGGAATCTCATGTGGATAGGGTGGTGAAGAAGGCGTTTGGTATGCTTGCCTTTATAAATCAGAGCATCGAGTATAGAAGTTGGGATGTAATGTTGAAATTGTACAGGGCATTGGTGAGGCCAAATCTGGAGTATGGTGTGCAGTTCTGGTCGCCAAATTATAGGAAGGATGTCGACAAAATGGAGAGGGTACAGAGGAGATTTACTAGAATGTTGCCTGGGTTTCAGCACTTAGGCTACAGAGAGAGGTTGAACAGGTTGGGTCTTTATTCTTTGGAGCGTAGAAGGTTGAGGGGGGACTTGATAGAGGTTTTTAAAATTTTGAGAGGGACGGACAGAGTTGACGTGGGTAGGCTTTTCCCTTTGAGAGTGGGGAAGATTCCAACAAGGGGACATAGCTTCAGAATTGAGGGACAAAGGTTTAGGGGTAACATGAGGGGGAACTTCTTTACTCAGAGGGTGGTGGCTGTATGGAATGGGCTTCCGGTGGAAGTGGTGGAGGCTGGCTCGATTTTATTATTTAAGAGTAAATTGGATAGGTATATGGATAGGAGGGGATTGGAGGGTTATGGTCTGAGTGCAGGTAGATGAGACTAGGTCAGGGAGAATGGTCGGCGTGGACTGGTAGGGCCGGACAGGCCTGTTTCCATGCTGTAGTTGTTATATGTTATATATGTTATAATTTTTTATTGGGAATTAGCTATGCAATATTTTCTTGTGTTCTGGGAGGCTGTAATTCAATAAATTGAGCCGACAGGTTGCTCAGGATAAAGATTTTTATTAGAAGAGATCCATCGTGAATGAGCTATTCCAAGATGCTGCTTCTCAGTACATGCAACATTTGGCCAGTTGGACAGAGATTAGCCAAGCTTCTCAAGGATAACTAGTGATGGGCAATTGACTTAGCCTGTAAATCCTTGAATGAATATATATAAATTAGGATAATAAAAATAAAGGTTGACTTCTTCCATTTTAATCTTGGACCATGTTGTAGGAACGTCTTAGCCAGGCCTTTGTCATCTTCAGAACTGACCTAATCCTCATTTCTGCAATCTCCTCCAGTCTTAGTCTACTTGGAATCTCCATTTCTCTGCTTGTACATCTTTCACACAACTCATGTCCCATAATTGGTGGTGCTCTAAACTATGCTTTTATCAATTAAGTTGGAGTGAAAGATCCTACTCACTGGAGATCTCTGCATTCATCCAGTCATGGCATCCAAATGACTGGATATCATTTCAAAGAGCTTGATGATATTTTATTCTGTTATTGTCTCTGGACTATGACAATATTCTGAGTAATTTAAATCTGCAATGAAGTGATGTTTTTTTCTGCATGGAATAGATAGTCATAATGGTTTCATTAATATTAATTCTTATTAAATCGTAATTAGGCCATTCAGACCATCCTAATCGGATTAGTTTTAAACTGGAAAATAGCTGATCGCTTACAAAATTGTTTTGTGCAAGTTATTCTTTTATGTGCCAGAAAATAGTGGCTGATGTGTGCAGTGCATCAGACATCTCGTTATTATATTCAAAATACATGGAGCTTTCCAAATCGGTGGGGGGTATTGGTGACATGGGGTTAGCAAAGGGAGCTGTAAGAAAATAAGAATGATGGGTTCAGCTTGTGGAGGCTATAATTTTTCTCTTGGAATCCACAGTATGGATATTGTCTATTAAGTTGTGTCCATGGAATTGTGGTATTTAATGGCAAGCGTACATGTAGAAGTGACAATGTAAAATACCCTATGCAGAGCTGTGTATGCATTTGTCAAGCTGCCTCGGCACTTGGCTTGAAGCCCGCAGGCTTTTGTAATCAAAGCATGATCACGATCACCATGCAGTTACTACTGGGATACTGACCGATGTCTCTAGAAGCTGTTTGGAAGAAGCCCAGGATTGCTCATACTCAAAATGCAGAAGGCTGTGAGTATTTTAATTTGTATTTTAAAATACTGACGTAGTCTTTGTGAAAGCTATGAGTAACAAAGTAAGTTCTGCTATGTGTAGCAGAATAGAGACGACTATAAATCTGTATTAGAAAGAAATGGCTTATTAAATAGAAGGTAGTGCCAGCCATTTTCAGGCTGGTCGATCAGCTGGGTTCTGGTTACAGCTATTCTGGTTGCAGGAGTTGAATGTTGGGTATGCATGATCAGCACGTGTGTGTGTGTGTGTGTGTGTGTATGTTTGTATGTGTGTGTCTGTGTCTGCATTTGAAAAGGTATATGTACATATATATATTTAAATCCATGCTTCAAACTCTTCTGAGTGAGAATCAGTTATCAGTGGACTCAAACTAAAGTGAAACGCTACAAGAAAGGGATTCTATTCCTGGAATAAGGCAGCAGTCAGAGGGTTATGACTATGCATTTGCGCTCTTGTGTTGAAACCAAAAAAGGTATGAATGTTAGGTACTCCACTAGCTTGCAACAAAGATAATTATTGGCATATAAATCTTTGTCAGCATGAGAGTTGGGTTTACAATTTTACAATCAAATAACTTCACTTAAGCCATCATGCTTTTTCTCTGTTGGATTGTGCAGCATTATCTTTGAATTGTAGAACAGCTGTAGATTCTTTTGTCTCTTTGTGTAAGCTGAGAATGGAGGACGCGTGATAAATTAATATTGGTGAACCATGATAAGACTGGGGTGGGGGGCGATTGGGGGAGGGTGGAAAAGAAATGGGGGATGGGAGGAAAATGTTCACATCAGAAGTCTTTTGTTCTTTTACTTATTGCCTATATTTTTTTCTACCATGTCGATTGCTCAACATTATCATATGAATATAGAAACATAGAAAAAAGGTGCAGGAGGAGGCCATTCGGCCCTTCGAGCTAGCACCACCATTCATTGTGATCATGGCTGATCGTCCACAATCAATAACGCGTGCCTGCCTTCTCCCCATATCCCTTGATTCCACTAGCCCTTAGAGCTCTGTCTAACTCTCCATAATATCATCCATGTATTCTCAGACTACCCTCCTCACATTCAACAACACCACCAATTTTTGTGCCCTATATTAAATTAGTTTTGGATTGACTTTGCTGTGGATCCCATAACCGTTAACCTTTTGGACCAGTTTCAAATGTGGGACCTTGTCAAATGCCTTCTGCAGCCCATGTAGATATTGACCGTGCTGCCCTCATCAATACATTATGTTTACCCTCTGGAAAAATTGAATTAGATAAGATTCCTCCCTAACATTACCACATTGAGTATTTTTTATTAATTTCCACCTCTCGTGGTTATTGAGAGCCATGCGTAACAAATGGTATGACATGACACATTGTTGTACCAGCCACTGCTCTCGGATGAATGATTGTCTTTAATTTTTTTAGTTTAGTTTAGAAATACAGTGTGGAAACAGGCCCTTCGGCCCACCGAGTCCGTGCCGACCAACGATCACCCATCCACTGGTTCTGTCCTATATACTAGGGACAATTTACAGAAGCTAATTAACTTACAAACCTGCATGTCTTTGGAATGTGGGAGGAAACCAGAGCACCCAGAGAAAAGCCACAGGGAGAATGTACAAACTCTGTATAGACAGCACCCTTACTAAGGATTGAACCCAGGTCTTTGGTGCTGTAAGGCAGCAAGTCTACCGCCGTGCCACTGTGCTGCTCTGTTAACCCTTTACTAGCATAGCTATATTACATTTGTTGAGAAGCTCTATAAAGCAATGTAAAGATGCAAGTAACTGCAGATCATGGAATCCTGAAATCCTGAGCAAATCACAATGTGCTGGAGGATCTCAGCGGGTCAGGCAGCATTCGTGGAGGGGAATGGACAGATGATGTTTCAGGTCGGGATCCTTTACTCTACGTTGGCACAATTTTTTTCCACTGCTTGACTCCTGCATACGTTTGTTCCATGTCTCTCGACATGCAGATCCTGCTTCTTTTCATTCTTCAAACAATATGCAATTTCTGTCTCTGTCTCTGAACGGGTGGATTTGAGTTTAAGATCAAGTGACAAATGATGGAAATTCATCCAAAATTGCTTTTAATTTGTGCACTGGTTTGGAATCCAGTATCATTGCTGTGGAAGAGAGTTGTACAGATGCGTGCATGTGTCTTCATTGCTGAACACATTGCTTTGAATGTGCAGTAAATGCACATTGATAACTGACAGTAAAAGCGCTGTCACTCATCTATTCTTGGAGTTCGTAATGTAAAACACCTGAGCATTGCTGAAAGTTGTTCTGAATTTTTTCGAGATTTTAATTGGGCAAGGGATCACACCAGATGAGGTGGCAGTGAGAGGAGGTTGATCCATACATCTTGCCTGTTGTGAGCCTTTAAAATATAATAGACAAATTGGAGTCATTGAATCTAGTGCATTGAAGGCAGGGATGAATTTCATCATCAATGTTTGCTGTCTCCAAGAGGCAGCTTCTGAGATGGGAAATGGTCCACATTTCCCATAGTAACAATATAAATCTTTATTGTCAGAGGATGGAGTGGTGTAACATTGGGGGTGGTTATTAGAGGGGCTAACAGATGTTGAGTGTGAGACACATCCTCCTTCACTGTGTGTTTTGGTGAATATCTTGGATATGGATCTCTAAGTATGCATAATTGCAAGCATCATCCGTGTACTGCAACTCGACCGCTGAAGTTTGGTTGATATTCGTTCTAAAGTCATAGGAGCAGAATTAGGCCATTTGGACCATCTAGTCTACTCCGCCATTTAATCATGGCAGATCTATCTTTCTCTTTCAACCCCATTCTCCTGCCTTTTACCTTTAACCTTTGACAACCTTACTGATCCAGAACCTGTCAATCTTCGCTTTAATGATATCCAAAGACAGCCACAGCTGTCTGTGGTAATGAATTCCATAGATTCAACACCCCTCTGTCTGAAGAAATTCCTCCTCATCTTTCTAAAGGTACGTCCTTTTATTGTGAGGCTGTGCCCTCTGGTCTTAGACACTCCCGCTAGTGAAAACATCCACTCTATCCAGGACTTTCATTAGTCAGTAAGTAGGAATGAGGACCCCTCCCCCTCCACCCATCCATCTAAACAGGCTCAGAGCCGTCAAACGCTCATCACACGTTAACCCATTTTCCCTGGATTCATTCTCGTAAACCTCCTCTGGACCCTCTCCAACGCGAGCACACCCCTCTTTAGATATGGGACCCAAAACTGCTCACAGTACTCCAAATGCAGTCTTGATCAGCAGCTTACATCTCTGCTTTTATATTCTCGTCTTCTCAAAATGAATGCTAACATTGCATTTAAGGTCATAAGGTCGTAACTGATAGGAGCAGAATTAGGCCATTTGGCCGATTAAGTCATCATCAATCATGGGTAATCTATCGCTCCCTCCTAACCTCATTCTTCTGCCTTCTCCGCATAACCCATGACACCCGCAGTAATCAGTTATCTCTGCTTTAGAAATACCCATCGACTTGGCCTCCACTGGCTTCTGTGGCAAAGAATTCCATGATTCACCACCATCTGACTAAAGAAATGACTCCTCATCTTCTTCCTAAAGGAACATCCTTTAATTCTGAGGATATGACCTCTAGTCCACACTCTCTCACTAGTGGACACATCCTCTCCACATCCACTCTATCCAAGCCCTTCACTATTCGGTACATTTCAATGAGGTCCCCCCCACATTCTTCTAAACTCCAGCAAGTACAGGCCCAGTGCCGTCAAACGCTCATCATATGTTAACCCACTCATTCTTGGGATCAATTATAAAGAAAGCACAGCAACGTCTCTACTTCCTGAGAAGATTACGGAGATTTGGTATGTCAGAGAGGATTCTCTTGAACTTCTACAGGTGTACAGTAGAGAGCATATTGACTGGTTGCATCACAGCCTGGTTAGGCAACTTGACTGCCCAGGAGCAAAGAAGACTGCAAAAAGTTGTGAACACTGCCCAGTCCATCACTGGCTCCGATCCCACCTCCATCGATGGAATCGCTGCCTCAAAAAGGCAGCCAGCACAATCAGAGATTATGCTGGCTGCCTTTATGAGGCAGCGATTCCACACCACCCTGTCTACAAACTCATTCCACCCCTGCCATCGGGAAGAAGGTATAGGAGCCTGAAAACTGTAACGTCCAGGTTTAGAAACAGCTTCTTCCCTACAGCCATTCGGCTATTAATTACAACTTCAAATAGTAAAGTCTGCTAGAGCACAATACTTCTCCGACCTTATTTCGAAAAACTCTCATAACTCCAAGGTCCTATTTAGAACAATTACCTCTGTCATATGTCCCGCCCCCAGTACCAGCTTAGTTGGGTCCCCTGCTAAGTGCGAAGAATTCGCTAAATTTTTCACCAACAAAGTTGAGAATATTAGAATGAACATTTCCCCTCCCACCCGTGACCTAGCTGTCTCACTAGTCTGTTCATCTAAATTGGACTGCTTCCAACCCGTCACTCTATCCTCCCTTGCAAAGCTTGTCTCCACTATGAAACCTGCAACCTGCCCCCTTGATCCTGCCCCCACTGCCCTTCTGAAGGATGTCATTGCAATAGCTGGTCCCAGCATCCTCTCTATTATCAACAGTTCTCTGGCCACTGGCACTGTTCCAACCAGTTTCAAGCACGCGGTGGTCCAGCCCCTACTGAAAAAACCTAACCTAGACCCCACCTTGCCTAGCAACTACAGACCCATTTCCAAACTGCCATTCCTGTCAAAAGTCCTTGAAAAGGCAATCCTTAACCAATTAGTGCCCTACCTGCACCAAAACACCATCCTGGAAAGTTTCCAGTCAGGTTTCAGAGCCCACCACAGCACAGAGTCTGCCTTGTTGAAGGTACACAACGACCTGCTTCTCGCCATCGACACCGGCGACTGTGCAATCCTGCTCCTTCTCGACCTCAGCGCAGCATTCGATACAGTGGACCACACCATCCTTATTGACCGTCTCCGGTACGCGGTTGGCATTGATGGCACTGCCCTGAGCTGGTTCGCTTCGTACCTCAAAGATAGGAGTTTCGCCATCAACATAGGCAGTTATTCCTCTGCTCCAGCTAGCCTCTCCTGCGGAGTTCCACAAGGCTCCATCCTAGGCCCCATTCTCTTCTCTCTATACATGCTCCCCCTTGGCCAAATCATTCAAAGGCACGGCATTTCTTTCCACTGCTATGCCGATGACACTCAGCTTTACCTCCCCCTGAAACCCAACAACCAGTCAAATTTAAACAGCCTCTCACACTGCCTTGAGGACATAAAATGTTGGATGGCACAGAACTTCCTCCAATTAAATGAGAGCAAGTCTGAGGTCATCCTATTCGGCCCCCCCGACTCCATCAAATTGATAACAGGCAGTCTTGGAAGCCTATCCTGCCTAGTCAAACCGCATGTCAAAAACCTCGGCATGATATTTGACTCTGCATTAAAATTTGATAAGCAAGTCAACGCTGTGGTAAAAGCCAGCTTCTTCCAACTTCGAACCATAGCTAAAATCAAACCTTTCCTCAAATTCGACGACACAGAAAAAATCATTCACGCTTTCATTTCCTCCCGCCTAGACTACTGCAACTCCCTATACACTGGGATCAGCCAATCTTCCCTGTCCCGCCTGCAACTGGTCCAAAACGCCGCAGCGAGACTCCTGACGGGTACCCGTAAAAGGGACCACATCACCCCGATTCTGGCCTCTCTCCACTGGCTCCCTGTACGGTACAGAATCAACTTCAAGCTCCTCCTATTCACGTATAAAGCCCTAAATGGACACTCCCCCCCCTACATCAAAAATCTTCTAACCCCCCTCTCTAACTCCAGGTCCCTCAGATCGGCCGACTTGGGGCTATTCACTATCCCGCGGTCTAGGCTTAAACTCAGGGGTGACCGCGCTTTTGCGGTTGCAGCTCCTAGACTGTGGAACAGCATCCCTCTCCCGATCAGAACTGCCCCCTCCATCGACTCCTTTAAGTCCAGGCTCAAAACATATTTCTACTCCCTAGCGTTTGAGGCTCATTGAGGAGGCGCTGTGAACTGTTTGCGTGCTACTGTATGTTTTCATTTTTTTTTCTATTGGAACCTAATCAAATGTACAGCACTTTGGTCAACGTGGGTTGTTTTTAAATGTGCTATACAAATAAAATTGACTTGACTTGACTTGACATAGACTATTATTGTTATTATTGCACTATTATTGCTTGTTTTTTAAAAATATATATATATATACACACTCGCACACATACATACACACAAAAAACAAGCAATAATAGTGCAATAATAACAATATTTATAAATATTTATATGTGTGTGTATTTGTATGTGTATATATACGCACACTGAACTTTTTTTCTCTCGTTATATTGTTTACAGTGCACTATGTTTACATATTCTGTTGTGCTGCAGCAAGTAAGAATTTCATTGTTCGATCTGGGACATATGACAATACAACACTTTTGAATCTTGATCATTCTTGTAAACTTCCTCTGGACCCTCTCCAGGGCCAGCACATCCTTCCTCAGATATGGTGCCCAAAATTGCTCACAGTGCTCCAAATGCGGCCTGTTCAGCACCATATAGAGCCTCAGCATCACATCCCTGTTTTTGTATACCAGCCCTCTTGAAATAAATGCTAGCAATGAGTTTGCTTTCTTTACTACCGATTCGACTTGCAGATTAACTTTTTTTTAATCCAGCACCAGCACTCCCAAGTTCTTTTGCAAGTCCGATTTCTGGATTGTCTCCTCATTTAGAAAATAGTTTAATTGGGTATTCACCTTCCCTCCTCTCACACTGGTCCTGATTTTAACCAACCTTACTCTCTTATCTCTTCTTAAACTTTCCATTCTGGAGACTTCTGTAACTTTTTCTGCACTCTCTCTCCCTTTAACTCCATCCTCACACTTCCAATTTGTCAACCCCACCGCCACTATTTAGTTTAAAGCTCTATCTACGGCCCTCGTTATATGGTTTGCCAGGAGTCTGGTCCCTGTGGGGTTTAAATGGAGTTTGTTCCATTGGAACAGTTCCCTCCTTCCCCAATACAGGTGCCAATGTCCCACAAATTCAAACCCACTTCTTCCACATCTGTCTTTGAGCTACGTGTTCAACTCTCTAATCTTCTCAACCTCATGCCAATTTGCAGGTGGGTCAGGTGGCAATCCAGGGATTATTTGCCTTCATTACTACTGATTCAACTTGCAAATGAACTTTTGGCAATCCTGCACCAGCACTCCCAAGTCCATTTGCACCTCTGATTTCTGAATCCTATACCCATTTGGGCCTTGGCCACACACAAAGGCAAAGCAAAATCATTGCTGTCTCTGCACAATTATCCAAATTCATGAAAAGGATAAGTGAACAATGATGCAGTCCAAATTCCTATCATTGATGTCCTAGTTATGCACCGTCGGCTACATTGGGCAAGCTCAACAACAGCCTGCTGAAATGGATAGATACTCTTTCAAGCTGTGTTCTGGGAGGAGATTGCTAGGTGGATGGGGAAAAAAGTATGAGGCAGTATTCAAAACTACTTTGAAGGGAACATAGAAAAGTACAAGAACAGACCCTTCGACCCACAACGTCCATGCCAAACACGATGCCAAGTTAAATAATCTCCTCCACATGATCCATATCCCTTCTTTCCTATTTATCCATGTGCCTGTCCAAAAGCTGCTTAAACGTCACTATCGTATCTGCCTCCAAGACCCCCATGGCAGTGTGTTGCAAGCATCCATTGCTCTCTGTGTAAAAATGTTAAAAAGGCCCTGCACATTTCCTTTAAACTTTCCCCATTTCACCTTGCTGTGTCCTCTAGCCTTTATCATTTCCATACCAGGAAAAAGGTTCTGACTGTCTAATCTATGTATACGTCTATCAAGCATCCCCACAGCCTCCAATGCTCTGGAGAAAACAACCCAGGTTTGTCCAACAACTACTTGGCGATGTGTAGGAAGGAACTGCAGGTGTTGGCTTATACAGAAGACAGACACAAAATGCTGGGGTAACTCAGGGGGTCGAGCAGCATCTCTGGGGAAAAGGAATAGGTGATGTTTCGCCAAAGACAGAAGCCAATTAAGAAGCAGAGCACCCAGAGAAAACCCACGTGGTCACAGGGAGAACGTAGAAACGCAGCACAGACAGCACCTGTAGTTGGGATCGAACTCTGTTCTCTGGTGCTGTGAGGCAGCAGCTCTACTGCTGGATGGAATATCTTGGGAACCCCTGGTGCACAACCATTCAAAGTGGAGAAAGAACATTTAGAATGATATTGTGAACATTGAGTTTATTCATTGGGACCACACAGAAGTCCTGTTTTAGCCGTGGAAGGAGTGCACCACACCTTAAACTGCACATTCCCTCGGCCTGTCTGTGGAAAAGTCTACAGTTTCCACGTTGTACTCATTTGCCCCCTCAGACCCACTAAACTGGAGTGGAACTTACTCATAAGGGACTATTTAAGAAGAGGTAGCAACAGATAAATACAATACCATAACAATCACCCCCTTACTACTACCGCTGATGTGCTCTCCCCTTTTTCTCATGCACTTTCGCATGCACTCATTGCTGTGACAATCTTGCAGCACACCCTTACAGCATATACATGCCGGCACACTTGCAAAAATTTAAATCACAAAGCAAAAGAGTGATCTTCTTGGGCAAGGAGGCTTTCTTCCTTGGGGAACTGAGCCCTCCAGATTGTGGAGCCAGGATTTCAAAAGTGCATACAAGGTAAACATAACTGACCTGCCATTTCAGATGCCTTCTCCTCTAATCGTATCCGCACCGTAATCTATGTATGTGACTGTGAACAATCCTTTTAACAGCATACACTCACCATCATTACATTCTTTAGTCTAAGCTGTGTAGCAGATTCAGCGGAATTAAATCCCAGTCTCCTTCCTTCATTTGAAGAGGAATGCAACCCATTTTTTGCTTGATGTTCCTTTGCCAGATTAGTTTGTATCACCATACAGATAAAAGAGCCTATTTTGGAGATATGCTTTTATATAGTGAGATTGCTCGCACTAGCAGACTACAGAGAACAAATAGAAGGTACTGTACTATAACCCGAGAAGGTGAGTTCACACAAACATTTAGTACTGGACGTCTTGAAAAGACATGAGGAAAAATGATATGGATGCACATGGATATTCTTGACACGTCAACAGACCTTTTAGAGAGCCTGCCAGAGATGCCAAAGAGCATGCAGTTCTTCCCCAACTAATTCTGGGTAATTTGAGAAGTTGTGTCCACAACCTAGTCAGCAGAGGATGACAATCGCACAATGTTGCCACTATCAAGTCAGAAGCACTGACTAAGTCCAGGTGGATCAGCGAAAGCGCAGCCCATTCCCAATGAAGTTCTGCTTGCTGTCAGCCAAAGAGTGCTAACTACAGTCTGGCACAGATATCTGCTTTCCAGGAGCTAACAGCTGGTATCAGGGAATTGTGATTGAGCATGAAAATCGGTTGGGAGACGATGTAATCATTGCATGTGTAGGAAGGAACTGCAAATGCTGGTTTACACCGAAGATAGACACAAAATGCTGGAGTAACTCAGTGGGGCAGGCAGCATCTCTGGAGAGAAGGAATGGGTGACATTTCGGGTCGAGACCCTCCTTCAGACTGAGGAAGGGTCGATTCTGAAGCAGTCGTTAGCAAATTCTGCCCTTGGGTTGGTTAAGCTATAACTGTTATACTGTCAGAGCTTGGAATATTTGTGGATATATAAAATCTATTGAAAATTGTGCTAATAAACATTTGAAAAAAAAGATTATAAAACTCTAAAATGAAAATATTTTTTAATGCAGTTAAGCACTTGTACCAATAATGATTGGTTATCTGAACAATGTAAAAGCACATTAATTACTGTACAGGTCCATTGATTTTCCAGCATTCTTGATACCAGAGCCTTGCTGGTTTATCTGTTTTGCTGGACCAACAGAGGTCATGGCCTCTGAGAGGAGCTGAATGGTACTAGAATGGTCCACCTAGGCTGCCGGGCAGCAGAGATACCGGCCCACAATGTCAGCCTCGGCTGCAGTAACCGATCTGCCAGCTCTGGCCAGGCTGGAATTCCAAGAGCCCGGCAGCAGAGAGACAATTTGTCTTGCCGATCGGCCGTACAAGTCCCGAAGAGGTCGAGATCCGTCGCCTCTCCTGGCCTAGACACCTTATTTTCGGGGCGATTCCCGTGGGGCATTCAAGTCTGCTCTGATAATTTTGTCTGCATTAAAGGAGATGCCGAACAACCAGTTGATGGAAAATTGGCGGTGAACCTGTGTTTCAAGAGTGTTTCATTGTCATATGTGCTTACAACGGAACAATGAAAATCTTGCTTCAATTTTACAGGCCCATTAATGCAAAAACACGCATCAATATATCATTAACAATAATACAATAAATGAATCAATATTTCCCAGTACCTCATGGCGAACTGCAAGAAACTGGTGCCCTGCAGCGGGGCTTCATGAGGAGTGCTTAGCTGAATGACAGCTGCTGAGACATCTCAGGAAGTTCAGCAATGCCTTGTTTATGCAAGAGCCCACTTGAAGTAACTTGGTTCTTCTGCCTGGCAGTTTATGTGAAATAAATTGTGAGCCACAGGTATGCATTAGTTGGCCCATTAATTCCACTTGGAATATTAAAAAAAGCACCAAGATCATTAGTTTTTAATCATAAATTTTAAAGTTTTGATTGCCTTTAATTGGCACATGCTTATGTTCATTAAATTCCTTGCTGTTCTGGACTCCGGGCTTTTTATTTTAATGGAAAGTAGGAGTGAAAAGCATGGCATTGGGAGGATGAGACATGATATCCGTTTATCCAATGTATGTGTGTGATCCTGCGAGTGTGGATGGGGCATCCAGACTATGGAACATCTCCTGAGCTGTGACATGCTGCATGACACATGCACTGTGAAGGATCTTGCAGAGGCTAACCACGTGGCACTAAAACTTGCTCGCTATTGGCAAACAGTTGTGTGATGACACGAATAAATAAATAAGCATTACTTATCAGATCATTCTTCTTCCACAGTAACATGGTAATTAATAGAAGGGGCATCATTTTCCCAGAGAGCTTCAAATTCAGATCAGTGAATCGACATTTACACCAGGGTGCAATGGAATTCATTGTTCACATTGTATTGAGTATACAGTGTACAGTGATGATAAACACAACAACAAATATACTAATGAGTGCAAAATAACAGACTGGTGCAAGATTGTAGTGGAATCGAAGGTAGTGTAACAATATTATCAACACTAAGTGTGAGAGGGGGAAAATATAATGGAGATGTGCGAGACACAGAGAGTAGTAGGTGCCCGGTGCTGCATTGCCAGTGGTGGAGAAAAATACAATAGTGCTTTTACGAGGCTTGTAGATAGGAACATGGAAGTACAGGAAATAGAGGGATATGGATCATCTCCAGGCTGATGAGATCAGTTTAACTTGGTTTCATGTTCACCACAAACATTGTGGATCGAAGAGTCCTTTCCTGTGCTGTACTGTTCTATGTTCATTAAATGACTTCTGACATCCCAAGTCCTTTCCTCAATTAATAAGGTATCAGTCAGCTTGGATGAGTACAACTCAACACGGTGGCGCAGCGGTAGAGTTGCTGCCTTACAGCCAATGCAGCGCCGGAGACTCAGGTTCGATCCCAACTACGGGCGCCGTCTGTACGGAGTTTGTACGTTCTCCCCGTGACCTGCGTGGGTTTTCTCCGAGATCTTCGGTTTCCTCCCACACTCCAAAGACGTACAGGTATGTAGGTTAATTGGCTGGGCAAATGTAACAAAAAATTGTCCCTAGTGGGTGTAGAATAGTGTTAGTGTGCGGGGATCGCTGGGCGGCGCAGACCCGGTGGGCCGAAGGGCCTGTTTCTGCGCTGTATCTCTAAAATTTAACTCTAACACCACTTGAGAATTTTGTGACCATCCAGAACAATAAGCCAGAATTTGTTGTTCCTCACTTGCCACCCTAAACATCCATTCCCTAGATCAGATGTACTGTGGGTACTCTCTATGAAATACATTTATCTATGAAATACGTTTAGTTACTATTCTAATGGCACATCCCAAACTTGTAACCTCCAACACCAATAACGACAAGTAATTCACAAGTCATTCACTGTCATGACCTACAAAAAATATTGCCATTTTTTCATTGTACCCAAAACTATTGTTGAACTTCACTGGGAAAAATGCAATGATTCAAAAAGATTCCTCACTGTCATATCCTGAGAGCAATTAGGGATGGGAAATAAATAATTGTCCTACCAGTGATAGCCACATCCAAAGACATAAATTAGGAAAGGAATGATTAAATAGTTGTGCTTGGTTATGCTGTCACTGACATGAAAGTCGGCTTTTGTGTTGTGAGCAGTACTGAAGCAATCAAGGTTTCTGATTGTTTCAACTTTTTGATTTTGGCTTGGAAGGATACACTGATATTTCCAGCTAATGAAACTTATTACTGTGTTGAAAATGTCATTGTGCTTTTCAAAAATCTGTTTTCTTCATGATTCTGCTCCATTGTTTTTAAATACCATCATTGGTTGCTACATTGCAAAAATTTTTAAAACAATGCCGTTACTGCAGCTTTATCAGAGTTCTGAAAACAGACAATGAATCTGAAGCATTTGCCAGGTTGATGTTGGGTTCTCATGATAGGTTTTCCTCAAGTGCCACGACTGTGTATTATGAACAGCGGTCTTACTTGGGTGAGCAAGCGTGTTTGATGTCTGTAACGTTTAATACAGTTTCAATTAATCAGAGAGTTGATTCTCACAGTAGACTCCAGCCAGTGAATGCCAAGGACTTGTAATGTCAAGGTGAGCCTCTTTTGTTCAAGTTCTTACTTTTCTTTGTCCGGCAGAGGCTGTGGAGGAGTGTTTAAAAGAGCAATGAATCGCACAGTGGCAGCAAATTCAGAAGGGGCCACCCTATAGTATTGTCTGCCTGTCTGCATCCTTGTTTCATCTCCCCCAGTATATTCCTCCTCCAGGCGTTGGACAAGGGCTGTGGGCTAATGATGGTCAGATTGTGAAGTATGCAGCAGACGATGATATCAAAGAATCAATTATGTCTGGAAAACCATGCGCCGAGCCTCCTTCCATTAATTATTTATTCACAAAATGATGGAGTAACTCAGCAGGTCAGGCAACATCTCAGGAAAGAAGGAATGGGCAACGTTTCAGTCCTCCTTCCATTAGTGATCTGCAGGCTCCAACTCTAGCTTTGAGATCATTGATGTCATTGGGTTCTTGGTAGTCCCATGGTTCTGATTATATTTCCACCAGCAGGAGCCTGCAGAGGAGTGAGGATGAGGAAGGAGGGAATATCTCCCAAAAATCAGCCATCTATGTGAACTATGGTAGTCACTATAAGCCTGAGACTGAAGGAATTGTGTGGGCGTTCCAAAAATGTCCCATTGATTAAAGGATCTGCAAGGGTTCTGAATGTCCTGCACTTCTCATGCTGTGGATTTCTCAAGATAGGAGCATAAAGTGAATGCAAGGAAACTAGCAAATTAGTATTTGAAGTGATTGATTTCTACTCCAGGGGAAAGAAATGATGTACCTATTCCTTGAGTAGAAAACATCATTTGCATCTCAAATGCAGTGAGAGCAGCAGGCTGTTGTTGCCTGGAATGATTCCAACACCTCGTAGAGCTGGGTGATGGTGACCTTTACAGGTTGAACACTGATTTTCTGGTAACTGATAATCTGTAACTGGAATAATTCTGCGGCTTAGGATCTCTGGAAAAAATGGATAGCAAGGCTCGGTGCTGGGACCGCAGCTATTTACAATATACATTAATGACTTGGATGAAGGGATTAAAAGTACCATTAGCAAATTTGCAGTTGATACAAAGCTGGGTGGCAGTGTGAACTGTGAGGAAGATGCTATGAGGTTGCAGGGTGACTTGGACAGGTTGTGTGAGTGGGCGGATGCATGGCAGATGCAGTTTAATGTGGATAAGTGTGAGGTTATCCACTTTGGTGGTAAGAATAGGAAGGCAGTATTATCTGAATGGTGTCAAGTTAGGAAAAGGGGACGTACAACGAGATCTTGGTGTCCTAGTGCATCAGTCACTGAAAGGAAGCATGCAGGTACAGCAGGCAGTGAAGAAAGCCAATGGAATGTTGGCCTTCATAACAAGAGGAGTTGAGTATAGGAGCAAAGAGGTCCTTCTGCAGTTGTACAGTGCCCTAATGAGACCGCACCTGGAGTACTGTGTGCAGTTTGGTCTCCAATTTTGAGGAAGGATCAGCCATGATCACATTGAATGGCGGTGCTGGCTCGGGGTCGAATGGCCTCCTCCTGCACCTATTGTCTATTGTGAAATTGGGCGCATCCTCAAAATGATTCAGGTGGCTGAGTTACTGCGGCACTTGGTGTCATTTCACTTTAAAACTAGGCATGGTTCCTGTGGGTCTCTCTCCCCTCTCACCTGCTGTCGCTTCCAAGATGGAATATGTCGGCGACTCTGCGAGAGAAGGAGGAGGCGGCAGTGGTGGGGGGGAGAGAGAAAGAGGCTGAGTGGACAGTCACGGGAGAAGCAGGTGGCGGGTGGTGGAGCAAGGAGCGGATAAAGCAAGACAGCAAGAAATAACAGCAGGTGAGAGGATGTCACTGGTGCACCCTGCGAGTTACGAGAGGTGTCGGAAGCCAGGCTATAAACAGCCAGGGACATAGTGGGAGCTGGAGATAGGCCGGCAGGTCATTCCATTCACATTCAGTTTATGTTTTATCTTTGTTTTTTAAGTTTCTAACACATGGGGGGTGTCATTAACGGGCCAGGGGGGTGTATTGTTGTTTCATTATCACGTGACCTCTGTGGGCCCAGGAAAACGGATAATCCTGAAAGGCTCTGGAACAGATGGTGCCATAAAATCGTTGTTCAACCTGTACGAGAAAAGCAGTCCAGGTCTGGGTCCAACTACTGTCAACACTGGATTTGAAAACATTCTCTGATACATTGCTTCCCAGAGAGCTTGTAGGAGTGTGGTTCTTTGTATACACTTGGGGAATAGTCCGTGCCATGAGACTTTCTTCCTCCCACTCTGGGTTCTTAGCGGATACCTACTGCTGCATTGCAACAGCATCCTTCATGCAGCAGAGCCACTGAAAACAAGTACTGAAGTACCCAAGGCAAGAAGGAAATATTTTGCAGTTTAACCAGGGTTGCTTTCATAGCTTGGTTTCACCTTGAGGCTCCAGGCATCCTCCAAGATCGTGCACAGCAACTGAACACCAAAGTGACCAATGTGCAAGGCACTATTCAAAGTGCTACGGTGCTCTGAATGGACACTGCGAAAAGCTGGTGACCCACTTAATTTCTTAATGATCCAGTTTTAGCAGCCAGTGCTCCAAACGTGTGTTACAGGAGGATTGTTGTGATTTGTGCGTTCTAGTGGATGATGTGCACATCAGTAACAAGTATAATTTACTGTGCTCCAGTGTTACCCTGTTTGCACAGTTTATGTACAAACATTGACATTTTCTCACCTAACACTCATAAACGATGTTCAATGGAAATAAATTTCCAGCCCAAAATGGGCATTATCGTAATAACAAAATACTATCATTGTTCGAAATATTAAACTAAAACATGAAATGTTTTACAACTGACCCTGCATGAACCTTTATTTGCACTTTACCTCGTTTCCTTTTTTTTTCCCCTCCTTTTGTTGATTTTGTTTTTGCCGGGTTTTATTTAATAGCATTGATATGGAAGTGGCATTCTTAATCTCGTTGTACTTGTACAATGACAATAAAGATATTATATTGTATTGTATTGAAATACTCAAAAGGGGCAGCATTTGTGAAGAGGGTGGCAGAGTTAAGAAATTTAATTGAGATGGATCAATTTTAATGGGACTTTCCACTATTGATATCCTGCTCTTCCTTTTAACCTTAATAGAATTCTTCGCTCAAGCAGGCTGTGAATTGTTAATAATCCACCAAAGCATTCTTAATTGGATTACATTTTTGATTGCAAGATATAGCATGGAAACGGACCGTACGGCACACTGAATCAATGCTGACCATTCCATCGATTACTTGCTCACACTAGCTCTTTGTTATTCCACATTCACATTCCAAACTGGCCGATTAACCTACAAACCCACACATCTTTGGAATTGGGGGGGGGGGGAAGAGCACTTGGAGGAAACCCGCGTGGTCGCAAGGAGGTAGACGCAAAATGTTGGAGTAACTCAGCTGGACAGGCAGCATCTCTGGAGAGAAGGAATGGGTGCTGTTTCGGGTCGAGACCCTTCAGACTGATGTCAGGGGAGGGGGCGGGACAAAGATAGAATGTAGTCGGAGACTGTAAGACTGGTGAGAGAACTGGGAAGAGGAGGGGATAGAGAGGGAAAGCAAGGACTATCTGAAGTTGGAGAAATCAAGGTACAATGGAAAGCTTTGTTTTTACGCAGATCAGATATACCATACATAGATACAATGACATCAAACTTAAGTACAATAGGTGGAGCAAAGGGGAAGATGCAGAGTGCAGAATATAGATCTCAGCATTGTAGTGCATCAGCTTCATAGACAAAATCCAATCTAAATCTGCCACTGTGCATCTATACCTACAGTATAAGCATATTTTCCTATTCCCTTGTATTTTGAGTACTTCAGCAAAAATATTTAAATACTTAACCTGCTGAGATCTTTTTTTCACTCCAGTTTTTCTTCCTACTCTCCTGAAGCTCTATTAAAGACCACCATACAGTCTGTTATTTTCTAATGGAATTAGGCCGTATCTGTTGCCACTTCCAAATACCTACAACTTAATAGAATTTGTTTCTGGTTGTAAAATGACACAAGAATATTGGTAAGTTTGCTTTATACTCCCATGAGCCATCAATTCTCTGATTCAGAATGCAGTTATGTTCATGAATAATAATATGAATAAAAAGCATTAGAGATCAGGTAGGTTGGAAGGAACTGCTAGCTTGCACCGAAGATAGACACAAAATGCTGGAGTAACTCAGCGGGACAGGCAGCATCCCTGGAGAAAAGGAATAGGTATAACGTTACCTATTCTTTTCTTCAGAGATGCTGCCTGACCCACTGAGTTACTCCAGCATTTTGTGTTTATCTTTAGAGATCAGGTACAAGGATGGGAAAGGTTTAGAAGGATATGGTCCAAACGCGGGCAAGTGGGACTAGTGTAGTTGCAGTATCTTGTTCGGTATGGGCAAGTTCGGCCGAAGGGTCTGTTTCTATACTCTGTGACTCTGTCTATCTGATATATCATGTAATTCACTGTCTGAGTTAATGTTATATGGTTAGGTAAAACGATGGCAGGTACGCATTTTCATGAAGACTTAGAACATTGAGTAGTTTGTTTAGCCCACAGTGCTTTTAAAGAGCTAGCCAGTTTGTCTCACTCCCACTTTCCCAAAACATTGGATTTTCTTTTATTGTTTTTTATTCTTCTAAATCCCTTTTTTTAAGTTGGCAAATATCATAACATTTCAAATTCTCAAGTTTTTAAAAAATCTTTGCAGTGTGAATTGGTTTACATAGAAATTATTTGATAGAAATGTTTTCCTTTTCTTTCCAGGATGCAGCAGTAGACATAATTTTGAAAACTAAAGAGGAGAAAGATGCACAACTAGATAAGAAGATAGAAGCTTTGCGGAAGAAGAATGAAGCGCTAATGAAAAGATACTATGTATGTAACTTTCATTGAATGGTTTTGAATCTTGCAGAATGTGAATTCTTCCTTTAAGTAGCATTTGGATAAGCAATTTCTGATTAAAGTAGCAGTTCTATATTTTTATATTTCTATCTATTCTATATTTTTCCTGCTCATACTGGGGTTGTGTGCATCTATGCTCATTCATTTTTCTATTTTCTGAATTGACTGTTAACTTTGTTGCAAAATATTTCATTTTAGCTTTATAAATTTTCTAGTTATTTGACTTTTTCTATCCAAGTGTAATGGAAAAAATAACTCTTGCCATGTGAAGTATGGGGCCTGTCCCACTTAGGCGATTTTAAGGCGACTGCCGGCGACTAGGCTGTTGCCGACAGTTCACCGGGGTGTCGCGGGCATGATCGTGAGGAGTCTTCCAAAAATCGTAGTGGATCTCGGCGCGTCGCTGAGAAACCATCCGATTTGAAATCTCTCGGCGACAGCTGGCTTGTCGGCAGGTATCGTTGCTTATTCCGGGCGCTGTCGCCTGCTGTCCCCAGGTTTGCTAGGTTCTCTTAGATGCATTTAGAAGCAAAATAAGTAAAGTTATTTCAAAATACCATAAAGTGCTTGTGTTTAACCAATTTATTTACCGTCAGGACATTTGACAGGTAGATTGGAGGCGACAGTTTGACGGTCAGGTAAGCGTGGGAAATTTTGCGATGTTTATGGCCATCAGCCATTACATTTAAAGTGGGCTCCCAACCCAGATATGCAACCCAGAAATCAGATATGCATCTCCCGTACATTTTCAAAGAATGCCCACACACTTTTCACAAAAATCCACTGAACCACTTAAAAAAAAAAAAAAATTTAATACTGCTATTAGTAAACTGGAAGTAAATCCAGTTTATGCCTTGTTGCAGTGAAGCTTGGTTTTTAAGTAACCCATACAAGATGCTATAGCTCAAAACTCTCAAGTACTTACCGACTTGTCAGTGATTTCAGCGAAAATTAGGACGCCGGTGAAGCATTGACAGCGTGGGAATTTTGCGATGTTTCCGAAGACGCTGTAATCTCGACCTGACTCGGCATTGTCGTGGTCATTGTCGTTGGGTAAAATAAAATTTTGCCGATCTGCTACGACTTTGACAGACGCCGGCAGTCGCCTCAAAAATCGCCTAAGTGGGACAGGCCCTTATGTAATCCAATTTTGCATCGTTACCTTTTTATATTAGGAAATATCAAAGTTCATTATGCAGCTCAAAATCGTAAAGGATGCCGGACAGATTGACTAGAATGGTTCCAAATTTGAGGAATTTCCCATTGTAAAGTTGGACTTTGGATGCTTCGGTTTCCTTCCTTGGCGCACAGAGAATGATGGGAGTAAAAATAGAAAATGATCAAATCACTCAGCAAGTTCTGCAGCATTTGTGGAGAGAGAACTTGCGTTAGTGTTGTCCCTTCAGATTTCAGCATCTGCAATATTTTACTTTATTTTTGAGGGGATTTCATAGAGCTGTAAAAAATCATGTCTGGTTTAGAGAGGGTAAATAGAGGAACACTGCTACTGTTAGTAGTCACTTTAATAATCTGGATACAGGTGAAAACTGTGCAAATGTTACAATAGAGATGCGAGGAAAAACTTTATGTAGGGAGTAGTTATGATCTAGTGTTCTGTCTGTAAGGCTGGCGCAAACTGGACCAGAGCTTTTAAAAAGGAATAGGATAGATACTGGAGAGAGAATAATGTGTAGTTATGTGGAAAGAATGGAGGAAATGGGACGAATAGTGTCTCTCTACTAGGAGCCTCGATAGAGTCGATAGGCCGACTGACTATTTCTGTGCATTAAAAGTTCTACATTTACTTAAGTCAGAACTGCACCATTACTTGGTATGGTATGCTATGATTTAGCTTAGTTTATTATTAACATGTGTACCAAGGTAGAGTGAAAAGCTTTTTGTTGCGTGAAGAGAGAGCTAGCGGAGAAGAGAGAGGATAGCGGAGTCAGGGGGTATGGGGAGAAAGCAGGAACGGGGTACTGATTGAGAATGATCAGCCATGATCACATTGAACGGCAGTGCTGGCTCGAAAGGCCGAATGGCCTACTCCTGCACCTATTGTCTATTGTCTATCCAGTCAGCAAAAAGGCTATACATGATTACAATCAAGCCGTCTACAGTGTACAGATAATTGATAAAGGGGATAACATTTAGTATAAGATAAAGTACGATAAAATCTGATTTAAGATAGTTCTAAGATTTCCATTGAGATAGATGGGCGGTCAGAACCGCACTCTAGCTGGTGAGAGGATGGTGCAATTGCTTGATAACAGCCGGGAAGAAACTGTCCCTGAATCTGGAGTTGTGTGTTTTCAAATTCTGTATCACTTGCCGGAAGGGGGAGGGGAGAAGGGAAAGTTACTGGGATGAGACTGGTCCTTGATTATACTGGTGGCCTTGTCGAGGCAACATGAAGTGTAGATGGAGTCAATAGAAGGCTTAATTAATATGATGGTCTGGGCTACGTCCACAACTCTCTATGATTTCTGCTATCTTGGATGGAGCTGTTACCAAATCAGGCTGGATGCATCCTGATAAAATGCTTTCCACGGTGCATCTGTAGATGTTGGTGAGGGTTGATGGAGACATGTTGAACTTCCTAAGCCTTCTAAGGAAGGTTGGTGTGCTTTCTTGGCCATTGCTATGATGTGGCTGGTCCAGGAGAAATTGCTGGGTATATTTATTCCTGTGAACTTGAAGCTTTCGATCATCTCTACTTTAGTGCCATCAGTGTGTACTGGGGTGTTACGGCTTGACTTCCTGAGTCAATAACGATTTCCTTTGGCTTGCTAAAGTTGAGAGAGAGGTTGTTGTCTTGGCACCAGGTTACGAGGTTCTCAATCTCTTTCCTGTACTTCGTCTCTTAATTATCTGATATCCAGCCCACTACGGTAGCATTGTCTGCAAACTTGTAAATTGAGTTGGATTGGTAGTTGGCTGCACAGTCATCAGTGTATAAGGAGTACCGTAAGGGGCTGGAAACGCAACCTTGCATCAGTGTTGAGGATTATTGTAGAATGTGATTTGTCATCTATCCTCACTGATTGTGGTTTGCTGGTCAGGAAGTTGAGGATCCAGTTGCAGAGGGGCTACCAGTGGGCACAGAAATACACCTAGAATCTTACAGCCACACAGCACAGAAACCAGTCCAAAGACCACCCATGTCTATGCCAACCATCAAGTACCTTTCCATACTAACCTTATTGATACACTTAATTCTGTCGCCTACCCTGCCTTGACTCTTGAAGTGTTTGTGCAGATATTGTTTACATTTTTAGAGTATGTGCCTTTATACACCTTGGACAGATACAGATTACAGCCATCTTCTGGGTGAAATTTTAGTGAGGTGAAAATACAGTTTGACATTTCTGGTTACATTTTTGCTTTTAAATGCATGTGTATTTGCAGATTTCAATTCCTGGCTTTTGATTATCGGTGTAATGATATGCAATGTTGTTGATTAATCCCTTGTTTTGATTCATGAGGGCCATCTAATGTTGGGCTACCAAAGATTTGTAAACTTTAACTGCTAATTTACCCCAGTTTGCTTTGACGGTGCCAAGGTAGAGACAGTTGAAAACCTCAAATTCCTAAGATAATATCACCAACAACTTCTCCTGGACTACCCATATTGAAGCAAAGACCAAGAAAAAACAGCAACGCCTCTACTTCCTTCGAAGGCTTAGGAGGTTTGGCATGTCCCCTACAACTCTCACCAACTTCTGCCGATGCATCACAGAAAGCATTTTATCAAGATGCATCACAGCTTGGTTTGGGAACAGCTCCATCCAAGACTGCAAGAAATTGCAACGAACTGTCGACGCAACCCAGACCATCACACAAACCAACCTCCCTTCCATTGACTCCATTTATACCTCACACTGCCTCAGCAAGGTCAGCAGCATAATCAAGGACGAGTCGCGCCCTGGCCACCCCTCTTCTCCCCTCTTCCATCAGGCAAAAGATATAGAAGTGTGAAAACACACACCACCAGATTCAAGGAAAGTTTCTTTCCAGCTGTTATCAGGCAACTAAATCATCCTACCACAACCAGAGCAGTCCTGAACTACTATCTACCTCATTGGTGACCATCGGACTATTGGTGACCATCGGACTATACTTGATCAGACTTTGCTGACTTTACCTTGCACTAAACGTTATTCCCTTATCATGTATCTGTACTCTGTAAATGGCTCGATTGTAATCATGTATTGTCTTTCCGCTGACTGGATAGCACGCAACAAAAGCTTTTCACTGTACCTCGGTACACGTGACAATAAACTGAATTAAACTAATGAAAATTATATTTGTTTATTGCAGGAAATTGAAGAAGATAAAAAAATGGCAGAACTTGAAGGAATGGCTGTCATCACTCGGAAAAGCAGACCAGAGAGTCTCATGATCACGATTACAAAATCCCCAAATGTAAGTTGTTTTAACAGCAGGTTTTTCTTTGGATGCAATTGAGGGACTAATGAATACACTATTCGTAGTTCTTGTAAATATTAATCCTAGTTAACATTCTTCACAAGAATTGTCTTCTGAGCTTTCCATTCTTTAATTTTCCTGTACAGCTATTTTGTATAACAGGATAGTTGTACTCCTAAGAAACTTAGACTTTAAGGTGGTAGCGTGGGGTAGCGGTAGAGTTGTGCCTTACAGCGCCAGAGATCCCGACTACGGGTGCTGTCTATATAGAATTTGTATGTTCCACTATGACCGCGTTTGGTTTTCTCTGGGTGCTCTGCTTTAATCCCACACTCCAAAAACATACAGGTTAATTGGCTTCTGTTAATTGTAAATTGTCCCTAGTGTGTGGGATAGCGCCAGTGTATGTGGTTATTGCTGGTCAGCACACCCTCGTTGGGCAGAAGTGCCTGTTTTCATGCTGTATGTCTAAAGTCTAAAGAAAATCATGTTATAAAGATCATTGAGTAAATGGGGAAAAGGAGGTTCGGGGTTAGAGAATTTCAGACTGGCAATAACAAAGTTATTTTTCGTGCAGGAGTTTTAAAAACAAAGGTCTTTATAGTAGCTATAAGTTTATTTTGTTATTGCAAGCTAAAAATGCTAAAGGATGCATCCTTGTACAAGAGGATTAGATTGGGTAGAATTTGTTAGACAGTTTCCTTAAACAGTATGTGGATAGCCCAACTCAAGGAGGAACCATACTGGACCTTGTATTGGGAAACAAACTTGGCCAGGTGACTGGTGTTATGGTGGAAGAGCATTTAGTGATCACAATTTCTCCAAGATCTTCGGTTTCCTCCCACACTCCAAAGACGTACAGGTTTGTAGGTTAATTGGCTTGGTAAATGTTTAAAAAAATTGTCCCTAGTGGGTGTAGGATAGTGTTAATGTGCAGGGATCGCTGGTCGGCTCGGACTCGGTGGGCCGAAGGGCCTGTTTCTGCGCTATATCTCTAAACTAAACTAAAAATTCCATAACTTTTAAGATTGTTTGGAATAGGGTGGAAGTACTTAATTGGGGCAAGGCAGAATACAATGTCATTAGGCAGGAGCTAAGGAGGGTGGATTAGGATTAGTTGTTATTGGGTAAATCCACAGATGGCATTGGGACTCGTTTGCAGGCTAGCTAATCAAAGTGTAGGATCAGCATGGGCCAGTAAGGAGGAGGAATAAGGAAGGTAAGGGAATCATGGATGACCGAGGAGGTTATAGACTTGGTCAGGAAGAAAAGGCAAGTGTATGTCAGGTTTGAGAAGGTGGCATCTTTATGAGGAATATATAGCGAGTAGGAAAGAATTTAAGCAGGCGATTAAAAGGACCAAAAGGGCCCATGAAATGTCGTTGCTGAGTCAGATTAAGGAAAATCCTAAGGGTTTTTATACTTATGTTAAATACAAGAGGGTGACCAGGGAGAAGGTAGGACCGCTCACGGATAAAGGAGGGAGTTGGGGAATGTAGTACTTTGCATCTGTATTCACCGAGGAGATCTTGGAGGACAGTGAGATTAGTGGAGAATACAAATTGGCAGGGGCAGTTTGAGATCGAGAAGGAGGTGGTGCTGACCTGCCCATGCCGACCAACATGCCCCATCTACACTAGTCCCTCCTGTCTGCGTTTGGCCCATATCCCTTGTCCCCAGGGGCTGATGGGATATATCCCAGGTTATTGAGGGAGGCAACAGACAAGATTGCGGGGGCCTTGATGAGGATCTTTGTTTCTTCTCCAGCAACTGGTGAGGTCCTGGAGGACTGGAGGATGGCCAATGTTGTTCCTTTGTGTGACTCCAAGATTCCTCTGCACATCAATGCTGTAAACGATCTTGTCATTAACTATACTTTCTCCTTACATTCAACCTTTACTCTCTACACCAACGACTGCACCTCCACAGACTCCTCTGTCAAGCTCCTCAAGTATGCGAACGACACAACCCTGATTGGACTGATCCAGGGTGGGGAGGAATCTGCCTACAGATGGGAAGTGACACAGCTGGCATCCTGGTGCCATCGCAACAACCTGGGGCTCAATGCTCTTAAGACAGTGGAACTAATTGTAGAGCTCCCCCTCCCCTTCCCCCACTCACCATCAACAACACCACAGTCACATCTGTGGAGTCATTTAAGTTCCTTGGAACCATCATCTCCAGGAACCTTAAATGGGGGGGGGCACCATCGACTCCACAGTCAAAAAGGCCCCACAGAGGATGTACTTCCTGCGGCAACTGAGGAAACACAACCTGCCACAGGCAATGATGGTCCAATTCTATACTACTATCATTGAGTCCGTCCTCACCTTCTCCATCATAGTCTGGTTTGGCTCAGCCACCAAGCACGACATCCGGAGGCTGCAACGGATCGTTCGATCAGCTGAGAAGGTTGTTGGCTGCAACCTTCCCCCCATTGACAAACTGTACACTGCAAGGGCCAGGAAGCGAGTGGGCAAGATCATCTCTGGCCCCTTTCACCCTGGCCACAAAATCTTTGAAGCACTTCCCTCTGGAAGGCGACTCCGGACTGCCACAGCCACACATAAAAACACTTTTTTCCCCGAGTAGTAGTGCTACTCAATAACCGAAGTCTGTAGTCTCTTCTTTGCTCTGGTTTATTTTCACCCACATGTTTAGACCGTAATGTTGTATCGTTATTGTTTTGATGTGTTTATGCTTTACTCTTAATTGTTAACTGTATGTTTGTGTTGTCATTTGTGAGCGGAGCACCAAGGCACATTCCTTGTAGATGCACATACTTGGCCAATAAACTTATTCATTCATTCAGTGTTCAGGTTAAACTCCATCTGCCATTTCTCCGCCCATTCCTGTAGCTGATCTGTATCCCGCCATATCTTCTGACAGCTTTCCTTACTGTCTGCAACCCCTCCAATTTTGGTGTAGTCAACAAAGTTACTCACCGACCCATGTACATTTGTGTCCAGGACGTTTTTTGTCATCACAAACGGCAAAGATCCCAGCACATTTCCATTCAAAAATCAATTTGTTACAGACCTCCCGCCAGAATATCTACCTTCCACCACAACCCTCTGTCTTCTATGAATAACCCAGTTCTGACTCCATACATGTGCACAACATCCATCATCCTACCTTCATCAATCTCCTTCATCACCTCCTCACAAAATGCAATCAAGTTGGAGACACAACCTACACCATGCAAAACTGTGCTGACTATCCCTAATTAGCCCATTCTTTTCCAAATGTTAACGAGCAAGTTAGTTCGTGCCAAGATTTACTATAATGAATACTGAGCTCAATAAAAAAATCATTTTAGACAACACGACAGAGGCAGTGTGGGGTAATGAAGGTGAATTTGAATTGGATCTGGGGGTAATCAGCGAAAATTTGATTTTGCTGTCAAGCTAGAAGCTCAGAGTTGGGAGGTAAGAAGTGGATCCATTTCCAAAGATGTCTGTTCTCGAGTCACCGTGATAAAATGTATCAGAATATATAGAAAGGTATATTATCGAAAGAAGATTGAAAAATTGAAAATCACAATTTTCAACGTACTTGAGCAGAACTTGCATAAGAACAATGATTTCAACAATTCAATTGAAACATCACAGAAACAGGCCTTTCTGCCCACCAAGATTGACTAATGCTGACCATCAAATATCATAGAAACATAGAAAATAGGTGCAGGAGTAGGCCATTCGGCCCTTCAAGCCAGCACCACCATTCAATATGACCATGGCTAATCATCCAAAATCAGTAAACTGTTCCTGCTTTTTCCCCATATCCCTTGATTCCGTTAGCTCTAAGAGCTGAATCTAACTCTCTCTTGAAAACATCCAGTGAATTGGCCTCCACTGCCTTTTGTGGCAGAGAATTCCACAGATGCACAACTCCATTTATGAATCCTATTTTATTCACTCCCCAAGTTTTTGTTCTCTTTTTTTGTGTGTAGATTTTGGCAATGAGTGCATTGATAGATTTACCTTTGGACTGAATTTAAATGAAAAATAACGTTCTAATATATAGTTTATTGTTCCAGGCTGTAGTATATGATTTGATTTATTTGAACCCATTGGAACTTGCAGGAAAAGAGGGTGGTAAGTGAGAAACGGATGTTTGGAGCAGCAAGCAGTCTTAAAGGTTGTGAAGCAGATGCGGGTCAAAGGTTCTCCATAGGAAGAGGGCAAAGGCTTCGCAGATTTGTTGTAGAAGAAAGCAAAGCAAAGGTAGGATTTCTATAATTCAACATTTTGTTGGCAGGTTCTGCACATGGAAATTCTTTAAAATACTTAATACAAGTCAGGTACATTTTCTTGATTACAGTCTAATAACTGCGAAAAAATTAATACTTAAATTTTGGAAAAAACCAATAACCCTCACAATTAAAATGTGGACTACGGAAATGACAGAGACCCTGCATTTGGAAAAAATAAGATTTGCCTTAATTGACAAACCTGTTATTTTTTAAAATATGGTCTCCATTTATTGAATTTTTAGAAAAGTAAATGGGTTTGGCACAGGACTAAAATAAAAATTTAAAATTTAAAGTTGAAACTTGAGTTAAGGGTTGGATGTACAACTGTGGTTATTGTCTCCCGGATCTACTCCCTTTAATTTTTATAGTTATATCTTTTTTTTAATCCTCTTATTCTCTCTTCCCAATAGTTTATAGTTTTTTGTTTTTTTTTCCTTTCTTCTTTATTTTTTATTTTCTCTCTTTAAAAATTGAAAAATTGAAGCTATGTAAGAACTCTGTAACAAAGGTGTCTTTTATTTCTATTTGTACATATGCTTTTCAAAAATAATTTAAATTAAAAAAAAAAAAAAATTACTTAATAACACTGCAAATTTACAACTGATTATTTGGGGTACCACATTATTTAACACAAAATAATTTATAATGAAGGATTACACTGGATGGTTTAATCCTCCTCAGCAGGTTGGGGAGGGGATAGAATATTTAAAAATACAAGACATGTGATCATTGACACCAATAAAGTTTAAGGGAGTACGAGGTGTAATTCGAAGAGGAGGGAAGGCTACAGGCCGTATAACGACCCTAAGCTCATCTGCGTATCTTACTCACGCACAGCCTCTCTCACTGCAGCCTCTCTCACTGCAGGCTCTCTCTCAACACTTTAGCTTTCCTTCCCATTCCCATACTCACCTTTCTGTCCTGGACCTCCTCCACTGTCAGAGTGAGGCCAAACGCAAATTGGAGGAAAGGCATCACATATTTCGCCTGGGCAGCTTACAACCCAGCAGTGTGAATATTGATTTCTCTCATTTCAAGTAACCCTTATATTCCCTCTCTCCATGTGGATGTAAGAAAAGGAAGGCAGAGGCTAGTGGAACGGCCTGTTGAGACCAGCTGTGTGGAGGGCAAATGCAAGTTTAGGCATGAAGGGCTTTGGCATTGAAGGTGACTGTGGGATCAAGTTCAGTCTGTCTTTTTTCTTTCACTTGTAATGTCTAGTTCAGTAAAGATGGCAGTTGGGGCAGTTGTATGCTCCTCCTCTAGGATGTGAGACCTTACATCTATGATGTGAGTATTGTGGAGCAGAAGGATCTAGGAGTACAAGTACTTAGTTCTCTGAATGTGGCAATACCCTGATTGATGAAACCCAAGCAGATAGGTTTTTGGTACATTGGGTTTCATCAATCAGGGTATTGAGTATAGAAATTAGGACATAATATTACCGTTGTACAAGATGTTGTTGAGGTCACACATATGAAGTACTTGCTGTGTTCAGTCTTGATCACCCTGCTCTAGGAAGGATGTCATTAAGCTGGAAAGAGTGCAGAGCTTTACGAGGATGCTGCCAACACTTGAGGGGCTGAGCTATAGGCAGAGGTTGGGCAGGCTATGACTTTATTCTTTGGCGTGCAGGAGTCTGAGGGGTAATCTTATAGAGGTGGATAAAATCTTTAGGGGAATAGATAGGATGAATATATGATGTTTTACATAGGGTACGGGAATCAAAAACAAGAGGACATATATTTAAAGTGAGAGGGGCTAAATTTAAATGAACTTCGGTGGCAAGTTTTTCAAAGAGTGGCAAGTATATGGAATGAGCTACCAGAGGAGGTAGTTACGGTTCTTACTATAACAGCATTAAAAAGACATAGACAGGTACATGGACATGAAAGGATTAGAGATATATATATAGGCCAAACGTGAGCAAATGGGATTAGTTTAGATGGGGGATTTTGGTCGCCATGGACAATTGGGTTAAAGGACATATGACTAAACTTTACTCAACATAATCCCAGCTTCCATTAAAGAACCTGTAGATTATGACTATTCAGGTAAGCATCCAAACACTTATGAAGCATGACAACTATTTCTACCTCCAGTACACTTTCAGGCAGTGAGTTCAAAATGCTCACTTCCTTCTCTGTGAATTTTTTTTCCTCATTATGACTTTGTTTCTTATTGCTTGCTGTTATTTATTACTGACTGAATTATATTGGATTTGATTGGTTGAAGATTATATAGTAACTAAAATACACTTTGGATAATTTTAATACAGACTAGACTAGATCAAGTTGGGCCCATTCCTCGTAGAGGGGGAACAGGGAAGGGGAGAGGGTGTCACTGAGTGAGCCCTGGACCCAAAGCCTCTCCTGTATTGGTGTAGCACCGTCAGCCCCCCCACTCAATCCCCCTTATCCCCCCCCCCCACTGACCCACTCCACCCCCCCGACACTCAAGTAACATTTCCAACTACTGTGATATGTGCTAGTCATAACATATCACACATGTGCAGTGTTTAACTTTGAAGGCTTCAATTTCAAATTCGGCTGAAATTATTACCTAATTTTGCCTACACTATGTCCAAATTATTTTATTCTCCCTGTAATTCCTCTCTCACTTTGCAGTTTTTTCTTTGATTAACCATAATCTAAACCACAGATGATCTGCCCCTACCGGTTTAAAAATAAATGACTAGAAATGTTCTAATCCAGTGCTACAGTTTTCAACATTTTTGTTTGGAAACTGAGTTTTCTGGAGTTGAATGTCATACGGATTTTATTTGTCGTCTTAACTTGTGCAGCTCCAGAAATGGTGAAGTGTATTTGTGTACTTGTTTGCTGCATGGGACGTCCATTGACAGGTCAGTCCTTGTTTGGAACAATGTCAGGAGAAATGGCAAAACCCTCGAGGGATCGTGGGATCCAAATTCGTAGCTCTCTGAAAGTGGCAACAGAAGTAGATAGTGTGGTAAAGAAGGCATGTGGTATGGTCGGGGCATTGAGTGTGAGTCAGGAAGTCATGATGCAGCTCGATTAGACTTTAGAGACACAAGGAACTGCATTGGTTAGGCAGCATTTGGAGTGTTATGTGCATTTCTGGTTGCCCCAATACAGGAAGAATGTGGAGGCTTTGGAGAGGGCAAAAGAGGTTTATTGGAATGCTGCCTGGATTAAGGGGTATTAGCTACAAGGAAACAGTCTTGGATTGTTTTCTCTGGTGTGCCGGAGGTTGAGGGAAGACCTGATGGAAATCTATAAAAGTTTGAGAGGCAGATAAAGTGGGCAGCCGCAACCTTTCCCCCAGAGTGGAAATGTCAAAGATTAGAGGGCCTAGCTTTTAAAACAAGAAAAGCAACGTTTATTGGAGATGTAAGGGGCAAGTTCTTGTTTCTCCGCCCCCCCACAGAGGGGGCAAAATATGCCTACCCCTTTTCCGGGGTCACATCCGCGCCCGGGTGGTGTTGGAGAGGGACTATGCGCTGTCCACGGGCACCCTGGGGGATTCCCGGGACCACTGGGTACCGCGGGGGGTTGGATGTATCCTGGATGGGGATTGTAATATAATTGTATAATAGTTTCAATCGGTATATTTGTTTGTATAGTATTCTGGTGGTGGGTTCTGTTTTTGGTTTTATTGTATTGTAAATATTATTTTAATATTTGAATAAATATTTTTGATTAAAAAAAAGAGGGGGCAAAATATGAAGCCATAGGAAGGGATATAGGTGGAAGGGGAAAGGGGGGGCATGGGGTAGTGGGACTGAGTGAGGGTCAGCAGGTACTGGCACATGGCAGAGAGTGCAGCAAACTGCACGGAGGCAGAACAGTTGCGGTAAAGCTCTAGATGGAGTGCAGATGGCTTAGATCAAACTAGGAGGCCTGGAAACAGAGCTGGAAGCCCTATGGTCTAAGATGGTGGTGCAGGCAAGTGCTGAAAAGGCAGGAGAGCAGTGAGAGAGGGTCTTGCAGAGGAAGCTGGAACAATTGAATACAAAATTGGTTTAATAGAAGCAGGCAGAAGGTGATAATGGAGGGATGTTTTTCAGTTTGGAGGGTAATAACCCTTGATGTGCTACAGAGATCGGTGCTGCGCCCACAGGTGTTTGTTATTTTTAGAGATACAGATTTTTAGATTTAGAGATAATATACATTAACAATTTAGATAAGGATTCTGATTTTAAGATGACTCATTAACAATGAATCAAGGATATGCATCAGGTAGTTTCACTCATTTGAAGGAATTTGCTGAACAGTGATGGCACGGTAGCGCAGCGGTAGAGTTGCTGCTTTACAGCGAATGCAGCGCCGGAGACTCAGGTTCGATCCTGACTACGGGTGCTGCACTGTAAGGAGTTTGTACGTTCTCCCCGTGACCTGCGTGGGTTTTCTCCGAGATCTTCGGTTTCCTCCCACACTCCAAAGACGTACAGGTATGTAGGTTAATTGGCTGGGTAAATGTAAAAATTGTCCCTAGTGGGTGTAGGATAGTGTTAATGTACGGGGATCACTGGGCGGCACGGACTTGGAGGGCCGAAAAGGCCTGTTTCCGGCTGTATATATATGATATATGATATGATATGATATAATAGGCAAATGGAAGCCCTCTGTAGTTACATACTGAGCTCCAGCTAATTGCAGCTAGTATCTTGTGTATGCCATCTTATCTTGCAGTGCTGCCACCTTCAGGGTTCTTTGGATTTGTTCAGCAAAATATCTTTGTCCATCAGTATTCCCTGGTACCTCTTGTACCCATGCAGAACTCACTGACTTCATACACTTCACTACCAATTTTCATCCTGCTCTTAAATATACTTGGACTATCTCCCTACCATTTCTGGACCTCACCATCTCCATCACAGGAGACAGACTAGTGACTGACATCTACTATAAGCCCATTGCCTCGCACAGCTATCTGGACTACACTTCTTCCTACTCTGTCCCCTGCAAAAAGTCTATCCCCTACTCCCAATTCCTACGTCTATGCCGCATCTGCGCCCGGGATGAGGTGTTTCACACTAGGGCGTCAGAGATGTCCTCATTCTTCAGGAAACGGGGCTTCCCCTCTTCCATTATAGATGAGGCTCTCACTAGGGCCTCCTCTATATCCCGCAGCTCCACTCTTTCTCCCCCTCCCCCCATTCGTAACAAGGACAGAATTCCCCTTGTTCTCACCTTCCACCACATCAGCCAGCGTATCCAACAAATCATCCTCCAACATTTCCGTCACCTCCAACAGGACCCCACTACTGGCCACATCTTCCCATCCCCTCCCCTTTCTGCATTCCGCAGAGACTGTTCCCTCCGTAACTCCCTGGTCCACTCGTCCCTTCCTACCCAAACCACCCCCTCCCCAGGCACATTCCCCTGCAACCGCAGGAGATGCAACACCTGTCCCTTTACCTCCCCCCTCAACTCCATCCAAGGACCCAAACAGTCTTTCCAGGTGAGACAGAGGTTCACCTGCACCTCCTCCAACCTCATCTATTGTATCCTCTGCTCTAGATGTCAACTTCTTTACATCGGCGAAACCAAACACAGGCTCGGCGATCGTTTCGCTCAACACCTTCGCTCAGTCCGCCTTAACCAACCTGATCTCCCTGTGGCTGAGCACTTCAACTCCTCCTCCCACTCCCAGTCTGACCTTTCTGTCATGGGCCTCCTCCAGTGCCATAGTGAGGCCCACCGGAAATTGGAGGAACAGCACCTCATATTTCGCTTGGGCAGCTTGCAGCCCAGCGGTATGAACATTGACTTCTCCAACTTTAGATAGTTCCTCTGTCCCTCTCTTCTCCTCTCCCTCTATCTTCCTGTCTCCACCTATATCCTTCCTTTGTCCCGCCCCCCTGACATCAGTCTGAAGAAGGGTCTCGACCCGAAACGTCACCCATTCCTTCTCTCCTGAGGTGCTGCCTGACCTGCTGAGTTACTCCAGCATTTTGTGATACCTTCCCTGGTGCTACCATTCATTGTGAATATTCTGTGTTTATTAGTCCTACCAAAATTTATTACCTCACACTAATCCAAATTACATTTCATCTGTCATTCCTTTACCGAACTAGCCAACTGATTAATATCATTCTGGAACCTAAGATTATCGTTGCTGTCAGTTACACCACTAATTTTCATGTTATCAGAAAATTTACTCATCATGCCTCCTACATTTGTGTTAGTTTTATATAACAGTATACTTTTTAGCTGTTCCCCTCGTAGTACATTGCTAATCATAGGCTTATGACTACAGAACCAGCTTTCGATCAACACCCATTTTGGATTCAATTGACTACTTATCTGGATCTCATAGGTTCTAACCTTTTGGACCAGTTTCCCATGAGGCACTTTGTCAAATGCCTTATTGAAGTATACAGTGCCCTCCCCATCATTTATTTATTTGCCTCTGTACTCCACAATTTGAGATTTGTAATAGAAAAGATCACATGTGGTTAAAGTGCACATTGTCAGATTTTATTAACAGGCATTTTTATACATTTTGTAGAAATTTCTACATGATGTATTTTTATGCATCATGTAGAAATTACAGCTGTGTTTATACATTGTTCCCCCATTTCAGGGCACCATAATGTTTGGGGCACATGGCTTCACAGTTGTTTGTAATTGCACAGGTGTTTTTAAATGGCAGGATTTTTAAATCAGATCCCAAAATGGTGGCGCTGCCCTAGCAGCTGCGGCTTACCTGCGGTCCGTTTGACTCTGTGTTTTGTTGTTTTTTTTGTCTTAATTGTAGATGTGATGTCGTGTTTTTGTGTTTGTGTACTGTGTGTGTGTGTGGGGGGGAGGGGGGAACTGTAAAATTGTAAATGTGTCCCTTCCGAACGGAGACCCGACCTTTGTTTTCTGGGTCGGGTCTCCGTTCCTGCTGCGGCCTACCATCGGCCCAACTCCTGGAGCTGGCGGCCTCCAGTGCTCCGGTTCGCAGAGCCCGCGGACCGGACTCACCATCAGCGGAGCCGACCGGACTCACCATCAGCGGAGCCGGCCGTCCTTGGAGGCTGCGGGAGCGGCTGCGACTCGCCTTAGGCTCGGGCCGTGTAGATGCCGACATCGGGAGCTCCGGCAGCGGTGGCATGTTCGCCCGTCCCGGACCGCGGACATTTCACCGTCCAGCGCGGCCTGAAATAGGCCGCAGGATTTTTCTCTGCTCGGCGGGGGCTTCAATGTCGGGAGCCATGTGCAACGTGCAACAACAGCGGCAGCGGCAGCGACAGCGTGTTCGCCCGCCCCGGATCGCGGGGCTTGGGTCGGCCCGCTGCGGACCCTTCACCGTCCGGCACGGCCTGGAACGTGGCAACGACACCAGCCTGACCGCGGGAGAAGACGGCAGGGGAAGGGAAAAGACATTCTGGCCTTCCATCACAGTGAGGAGGGGACTGGAGGAGACTCACTGTGATGGATGTTTCTTTTTTTTGTGTGTTGGTTGGGGTTGTGTAATTTGTTTGTTTTATTGCTTTTATTATTGGACTGTGGGTGACTAAATTTCGTGACAAATAAAGATATCTTGAATCTTGAAATGCCTCCTTAATGCAGGTATAAGAGAGCTCTCAGCACCTAGTCTTTCCTCCAGTCTTTCCACCACCTTTGGAAACTTTTATTGCTGTTTAACAACATGAGGACCAAAGTTGTGCCAATAAAAGTCAAAGAAGCCATTATGAGACTGAGAAACAAGAGTAAAGCTGTTAGAGACATCAGCCAAACCTTAGGCTTACCATCTGTATTCCAAACTTGGCCTTGTTATTTATGGAAGCTAACAACATTATAGGTCCTTTTAGTAGGGATATTTTTTAATCTATTGTTCGGCTGTAAGTAGCCAAAAATGAATGTTTTCACTCCTTATAAAGTAAAGTTGCCAGAGGTATTGTGATGTGGCTGTCTGCCACATTCTGGAAATTATTTGCTAATTTCATGTTTGGAAATGTCTTTTACAGCCGTCTATTCGCCTCCAATTGCAAATAGAGTTATGATGTTGGCGAAAATATTAGAGTACTTGCATTTGAGCATACTAAATGGGCAAGTACATTGTCTGAGGTCTAAAGATAGGACATATTTGGCACAGGATCCGTAGCCTAGAAATTAGATAGACAAGAACTCTTTGCTCCCACTACTGGTCCACTTTCACAGTTTAAAATTTGGATTATGATTTTGAAAAAGTTGTAGCTTGCTTTGCTAATCAAATTGGACATGCCAGAAGTGTGCACAATAAGCATGAGTTGATTGTCAGTGAGTGTTGGTTTGACAAAGGTCACATATTGAACTGTTTAAATGTCTCAAAAATACGTCAGAAATACCTTAGCGGAAAAACTTCTGTCTTGTTTGATTACTCGAGACTTGAACCCTATGTGCACATTTTTGTGGGTGTTCTATTCCAGCTAATTTGTTATCTTGCATAATGCCTTGTGGAAATCTCAGCACATGCAGTATTTCCTTTTTATCCATAGCACTTATTACTCCTCCATCAATTTCCAATAAATTGTTTAAGCACAATTCCTGTGATAAAACCAGGTTGAATTTCCTGATTGGCTTGCATTTTTCCAAGTGCCCTGCTATAATATCTTTGACATTACTGTCTAATATCTTGCTTTTGACAAATGAAAGGCAAATGAAAGCCTGTAATTTCCTACTTGTGCCTTCCTTTTCTTTTTGATTAAAAGCAAGGATGACCACCAGGTGGCGCCGGTAATGACTGCCTCACCAACAGTCTGTCTGCCCTTTCTTCTGTTTTATTTTAAGTACATGTTAAAGAGTATGTTTTCGTGTTCTCTGGTATCACAAAATGCTGGAGTAACTCAGCAGGTTAGGCAGCATCTTGGAGAGAAGGAATGGGTGATGTTTCGGGTCGAGCCCCTTCTTCAGACTGATGTCGGGGGGGGGACAAAGAAAGGATATAGGTGGAGACAGGAAGACAGTGGGAGAACTGGGACTGGGGAGGGGAAGAGAGGGACAGAGGAACTATCTAAAGTTAGAGAAGTCAATGTTCATACCGCTGGGCTGCAAGCTGCCCAAGCGAAATATGAGGTACTGTTCCTCCAATTTCCAGTGGGCCTCACTATGGCACTGGAGGAGACCCATGACAGAAAGGTCAGACTGGGAGTGGGAGGGGGAGTTGAAGTGCTCAGCCACTGGGAGATCAGGTTGGTTGACGCGGACTGAGCGAAGGTGTTGAGCGAAACGATCGCCGAGCCTGCATTTGGTCTCGCTGATGTAGAGAAGTTGACATCTGGAACAGCGGATACAATAGATGAGGTTGGAGGAGGTGCAGGTGAACCTCTGTCTCACCTGGAAAGACTGTTTCGGTCCTTGGATGGAGTTGAGGGAGGAGGTATGGGGACAGGTGCTGCATCTCCTGCGGTTGCAGGGGAAGGTGCCTAGGGAGGGGGTGGTTTGGGTAGGAAGGGATGAGTGGACCAGGGAGTTACGGAGGCTACCTCGGTACCCGGGGCTACCACCACCGCTGCCACTGACTTCCATTGCCTCCCCGGGGCTACCACTGCCGCTGCCGCCGACCTCCGCCTTCTCTAGTTTGTTTTATATGGGGGGGGGGGGGGGGGTGTCGGGGGAAACCTTTTTTCAACCTCTTACCTTGCCAGAGATGCGATTTTTTTTTCCTCGATCGTATCTCCGGTCACTCTGCGGCCAAACATCATGGAGCTGGCGGCCTTGCTCGAGACTGACTTTGAACCCCACTGAGGGGCCTTGGACTTACCATCGGAGCCTGCCTGGGATCGACGTTCCAACCGTGGCCTGCGGATTTCAATATTGAGGAGCTCGCAGTCTCGTGTGGAGCCTGATGTCGGGAAGCTCCAAGCTGCAGGAGGTTCGATCAGCCCCGACTCGGGAGTCCTTGATCGCCCCGATGCGGAGGGCTCCACCGCCGGTTGTGGGAGCCAAGATTGCCCCGACAACGGAAGGTTTGAGTGCCCCTACCGCGGGAGAACAAAGAAGAGAAGGAGATTGAACTTTTTTTTGCCTTCCATCACAGTGAGGAATTTTTTTAGATTTAGAGATACAGCGCAGAAACAGGCCCTTCGGCCCACCGGGTCCGCGCCGCCCAGCGATCGCCGCATATTAACACTATCCTACACCCACTAGGGACAATTTTTACATTTGCCCAGCCAATTAACCTACAAACCTGTACGTCTTTGGAGTGTGGGAGGAAACCGATGATCTCGGAGAAAACCCACGCATGTCACGGGGAGAACATACAAAGTCCGTACAGACAGCATCCGTAGTCAGGATCGAACCTGAGTCTCCGGCGCTGCATTCGCTGTAAGGTAGCAACTCTACCGCTACGCCACCGTGCCGCACGGAATATGGGGGAGTCGCTGGGGTGGATGTTCATGTTAAAAATGTATTTGGGTGCCTTGTTGCTCTTTAATGGTATGACTGTATGGCCAATCAAATACCTCGTTTGTTGCAAAACATACTTGGCTAATAAAGTACTATTATGATTATGATCCTGGTATGAATAAAGAAGTTACCTTTGCTACTTTCCAGTCTTATGGAACCAATATCAAAATCTTGGAAATTTGGAAAAATTAAAACCACACTTTGATTGTTTCAATAGACGCTTGGCTGACATCCAACAAATTCTAGGGACGACAGCCGTAAGTTTGACTAATGTTCGGGGGAGTTCTTTGAAGAGTAACGTATGCAGGTTGAACACCGATTTTCCGGCACCCTTGGTTCCTGAGCCTTCCTGGATTATCCGATTTCTGGACCAACAGTAGTCAGGTGACAATGAAACGACAATATCCCCCTGGCCCGCTAATGACAACCTTCCTGTGTGTCTAAACCACCATGGAGTGCTGGAAACTAAAATAGAACAAATATGAAATGTGAACTGAACGTGAATGGAATGACCTGGCAACCCATCCCCGGCACTCACGGTACCCCGGCTGTTGAGCCCCGGCTTCCGACCCCACTCCTGACCTGCAAAGTCCAGGTTGTGGTGCCACGGCTGTTGCAGCTCACGTTTAGCCCCTGGGCACTGAGCTTTCTTTGGGTCCGTCTGCTATATCCAATATCTGTTATAAGGGTTCGTTAAAATGAGGGTTTACTGTATTGTCTTTGCAAAACAGTTGGGAGAGATTGAGAGCATTGTTGATTCTTTTGCGGTGGGAGGACACGACCGGAAGGAGTGCTCCTCTCACAGTGCCATCTGTGGCCGCTCTGGGAATTTCAACGGAGCTCTAATTTTTCTCCGGATTACGATACGATATGATAGAACTTTATTTATCCCAGGAGGGAAATTGATCTGCCAACAGTCATAAAACACAAGATACATGGAACATGAAATTAAAGTGATGAGTGGAAAGGATTGGGGATGTGCAAATATTGGGGAGGGGGAGGGGGGGGGAGTCAGTCTATCCCACGACAGAAGGGGGAGGAGTTGTACAGTTTGATAGCCACAGGGAAGAAGGATTTCCTGTGGCGTTCTGTACTGCATCTTGGTGGAACTAGTCTGTTGCTGAAGGTACTCCTCAGGTTGACCAGTGTGTCATGGAGGGGGTGAGCTGTATTGTCCAAGATGCTCTGCAGTTTGAGGAGCATCCTCCCTTCCAAAACCACCCCCCATGAATCCAACTTCCCCCCAGGACAGAACCGGCTTTCCTGGTGAGTTTGTTAATCCTGTTAGTGTCCGCCGTCTTCGCCCTGCTGCCCTAGCACACAGCAGCGAAGAAGATTGCACTGGCAACCACCGATTGTTAGAACATCTGCAGCCTCTTACTGCAGATGTTGAATAAGTGGAGCCTTCTCATAAAGTACAGCCGGCTCTGTCCCTTCTTGTACAGGGCCTTAGCGTTCCTGGTCCAGTGCAGTTTACTGGCCAGGTACACTCCAAGGTATTTGTACTCCTTGGTAAACTGTATATCCATGCCATTGATGAGAGACAGGACAGGGGGACCATTAGTTACTGGAAAATCAGTGTTCGACCTGTTTTTGGATGAAGAGGAACTTGTGGAGGTGCTAAGATTTCCAAAAAGCATTTCTAGCAATTGCTATCAGCCACTTCCTTGGTGATTGCAATTCCCTCCCACCCTCTTCCAATTTCTAATTCAGTGCAATTTCTTTGTTGTCCACTGTAGTGATGATTGCTGCAAAGTGCATGTTTAATTTAGTACTGTAGATATTTTATTGTCACATATACCTAGATAGAGTGGAATCCTTGTTTTGTGTACAGTCCAGTAAAATCATATGTAAGCACAATCATAAATAAGTACAAGAGATCGATCGGTTGACCAAATGGTGCCAGCACAACAATCTGGCTCTCAACGTGAGTAAGACCAATGAACTGATTGTGGACTTTGGAAGAGGAAGGATGAGGACCCACAATCCTGTTTATATCAATGGTGGACAAAGTCAAAAACTTCACATTTCTGGGCATATTTCTGAAGATCCTTCCTGGACCCAGCACACTGATGCAATTATAAAGAAAGCACATCAACGTCTCTTCTTCCTGAGAAGATTACAGATATTTGGTATGTCAGAGAGGATTCTCTTGAACTTCCACAGGTGTACAGTAGAGAGCATATTGACTGGTTGCATCACGGCCTGGTTCAGCAACTTGAATGCCCAGGAGGGAAGAAAACTGCTAAAAGGTGTGAACACTACCCAGCCCATCGCTGGCTCTGACCTCCACACCATCGAAGGGATTTACCGGAGCCACTGCCTCAAAAAGGCAGTTAGCATAATCAGAGATCCACACCACCCTGGCCACACACTCATTTCACTCCTGCCATCGGGAAGAAGATACAAGAGCCTGAAAACTGTCACGTCCAGGTTCACGAACAACTTCTTCCCAACAGCCATTCGGCTGTTAAACACAACAATGTCAAATAGGCTCTGAACAACATAGACATAGAACAACATTGTATTTATTGCTTGATTTTTGTGTGTACGTATGTGTGCGTGTTTATATGATATGATCTATATATAAATAATATATATATATATATGTATTTGTGAGTATATGTATACACACGGAACTTTTTTCTCTCATTTATTATTTTGTTTACAGTGTACTATGTTTACATATTCTGTTGTGCTGCTGCAAATAAGAATTTCATTGTTTTATCTGGGACATGTGACAATAAGTCTATGATTGCAGTGTAAAAAAAACAGAGGCAGTACATAAAGAATCACCACGTTTCCGACGCCATAATGTACATACCATCTTTTTGCTTTTCATTACTAGTTCATCGGTCAGACATTGTACAGGACCAATTTTCCTTTTTACATATCTATACAAATTCTTACGTTTCTGACTAGATTTATTTCCTCATATTTTCTCCTGAATAATCTTTTCGACATTCATTGCTGTTTGAATATTCTGTCCAATCTTCTGACTTTGCATAATGATATGCATTCTCTAAGATTAATATTCTTTAAAGTCTTAAATTAACCATGACCTCCCCTTTGGATTTTTTTTTTTTGCCTATTGAAATGTATCTATTCTGTGTAATCTGAAAATGTCTGCCAGTGTATTATGATTGATAATCCCTTGAGCATTCCTTTTGGTTAATTCTGCTTTCATGTCCCCATAGTGCATTTAAAAGTCAAGTCTTCGACCGCTTCTCCTCTCCCTCAAAATTCAATCATACTCATTTCTGGGTGCTTTCATGATTGGGTCATTAATTAATCCCATCTTGTCGCGTGATACCTGGTCGAGTATAGCCTATGTTCTGGTTGATAGCAGACAAAATTGCTGTTCTAAGGAACTATCCCTGAACCATTTTATGGACTCATTAAGAAACCGTTGCACATCTGATTGTTCCAGTCTCCACGTAGATTAAAATCTCCCTGTTAATTACAACACCTTTCTCAAAGGCTATAATTTTTATTTCTTTATGCATAAAGAACTGCAGATCCTGGTTTACAAAAACAGAGTGCAGGAGTAATTGAGCAGATCAAGCAGCATCTCTGGGGTACTTGGATGGGTGACAGTTGGGCCAGGACCCTTCAGACTGATTGTTGTTGGGGGTGAGAAAGCTGGGTGGGGACAGGATAAAGCCTGACAAGTGATGAGGGTTTCAATTGGCAGACGGTTGGACAAAGACCAGAGATGAAGAGCAAAATTTGATATCAAGAGATATGGATAGAAGAGGCATGAAATGTGAAGCCAGAGGAAGGAATATAGGTGGAAGGGGAAAGGGAGAAATGGGTGTGGTCCAGGTATTGCAAAGGGAAGAGAGGGGGAAAAGGAATGGGGGATGGGGAGGGGGAACTGCTTGTAGGTTAGTTACCTAAAATTGGAGAATTCCTTGTTGATACTGTTGGATTGCAAGCTACCCAAACAGAATATGAGATGCTTTCCTCCAGTTTGCATGTGGCCTCACTCTGGTAATGGAGGAAACCCAGGACAGAAAGGTCAATATGAAAATGGGAAGGGGAATTAAAATGGTTAGCAACTGTGAGATCAAGCAGGCCTTGGCGGACAGAGTGCGTGTTCATCAAAATGGATGCCTAATCTGCACTTGTTCTTGCCGATACAAGGGAGGCCACATCGGGAGCACCATATGAACCTTTGTCTCACCTGGAAGGGCTGCTAAGGTCCCTGAATGGATGTGAGGCAGGAGATAGATACAGGTGCTGCATCTCCCGTGATTGCAGGGGAAAGTTTCTGGGGAATGGGTGGTATGGGTAGGAAGCGATGAGTAAACCAAGACGTTGAGGAATGGTCTTTGCGGAAAATTGAAAGGGTTGGGGATGGGAAGAATTGACTGGTGTTGGGATCATTTTGAAGATGGTGGAAGGCTGGGGTAAAAGATGAGGACCAGGGGAACTATATCCTTGTTCTGTGGATCTTATAGAAACATATAAAATGTATTATATAAAATTCTTAAGGGGTTGGAGAGGCTAGATGCGGGAAGATTCTTCCCGATGTTGGGGAAGTCCAGAACTAGGGGTCACAGCTTAAGGATAAGGGGGGTCTTTTAGGACCGAGATGAGAAAACATTTCTTCACACAGAGAGTGGTGAGTCTGTGGAATTCTCTGCCACAGAAGGTAGTTGAGGCCAGTTCATTGGCTATATTTAAGAGGGAGTTAGATGTGGCCCTTGTGGCTAAAGGGATCAGGGGGTATGGAGAGAAGGCAGGTACAGGTTACTGAGCTGGATGATCAGCCATGATCATATTGAATGGCAGTGCAGACTCGAAGGGCCGAATGGCCTACTCCTGCACCTATTTTCTATGTCTGGGGGAAGGGGGCACGAGACCTGGACAAGACATGAGTGTCTGGGGGAAGGGGGCACGAGAGAAGACATGAGTGGGAGATCCATCTATGACAACAGGGGAGAAACCATGTTGACGAGAGCAAAAGCACACTTCTTTATTCGCTGACCCAAGTTATTATAAGGGGTTTCTTTACCACTCCCATGTGAATTTTTTTTCCCTATATCATTTGTTATGTGGAAGACAATGGGCTAATTCGGGACAGTTGGCTTTGTTCATAGCTCATAAACAACTTTACTTTCTCTGAGGTTTGCAGAGATTCAGCTGCAGATGTATGGTGGATGAACATACTTTCTGGTTGCAGAATTTAGCCAAGACCCTAATTTCATGCACCACAAAGTGTTGAGCATAAAGCAGCCACTGCCATCTTTCCCCTTGCCTGAGGATTCTTTATGATCCATATTAAAAATGGAGAAACCTCTGGTCTCTGGATCAGTTGTCCAGGTCTTTGGCAGCTTGTCCAATAATGCAACTACCATGCTACCTTAGCCCTTATAACGATAGAAGATATATACATAACGTGCCCTGTATTGGGCGGCACGGTAGCGCAGCGGTAGAGTTGCTGCTTTACAGCGAATGCAGCGCCGGAGACTCAGGTTCGATCCTGACTACGGGTGCTGCACTGTAAGGAGTTTGTACGTCCTCCCCGTGACCTGCGTGGGTTATCTCCGAGATCTTCGGTTTCCTCCCACACTCCAAAGACGTACAGGTATGTAGGTTAATTGGCTGGGTAAATGTAAAAATTGTCCCTAGTGGGTGTAGGATAGTGTTAATGTACGGGGATCGCTGGGCGGCACAGACTTGGAGGGCCGAAAAGGCCCGTTTCCGGCTGTATATATATGATATGATATATGATATGATATTTGCTTCTAAAACTAGGAGTGGGAGGAAAGGAGAAAACTAAACATAGAAAAGATGAATGAAGAAATGGAGAAAATAGCCGAATATGAAAGGAGTCACCAGGTAAGAATTTGTGAGGCTTTTATGATGTTGCCCTTTTGCATCTCTTTCTTTCTCCACAGTAGTCAAGAGGTGGTCAAATCCAGGAAGCAGCTCCTATTCATATGCATAGTTCAAAGGTGATTGATGGCAGCCTATTCAACTATAGAACTTGAAAGTACCGTGCTGTATGTACATGTGTGCAACAATTGGTGTTTGCTGGTAGTTAACTTCACAAAGAAGCATGGATAGATTATCTTTTTTCACCAGCTCAGATTATACTTCGATCGAGCTGAGGGTGTTAAATCTAAATGTGCTTGTGAATTTCATCTCCCTCAACATAAACTGGATAGTGAATTGTGACTTGGCAGGAGCTAATTGGCCTCTGTACCTCACTGACCTGGTGACTTCCCAGCACACCGGAATCTTCCAATGGGACTTTAGGGTACTCGACTTTAGGTTAATTATTGGAAAATGTTGACTTGTTGCAGCTTTTAAATGTGTTGGTTAAGTTTTCTAAAGATATTTCCCTTGAATTTTCAAGCAGCAAACAAGTTAGGTGAATGTGATATGAGATGACTTGCAGGATAAAATTTTGTTTACAGAATATTTACAGCACATCAGCATGATTTATGCATCACGTGAGGCTCCATCGCTCTATCCTTTCAACATATCCTTCTATTCCTCATTTACTGTATTTATCTTCTCCATGAATGCTTTTCTACTAGTTACGTCAATCAGTATCCGGAGGGTTGGAAGATCCATACCCACATCTGGAAATTTTCTGAGTTCCTGTGAGATTTGTTGGTGACAATATAGATTAATCTGGTCTCTCAAAAAGGGAAAATGACTTCTCTGCTTATCCAGTCGTAACCTTTCATAAGCTTAAAGACGTCCACTCGGTCATCTATTGGTATGTTAGTTTGAAGAATAGTGCTTATTCAATGTAAGGAAAGCGACCTTGTAGCTTCAGAAGGCCAGGCCTGATCCTAACCATGGATGTGTGGACTGCGCACGTGCCCCCTCTGACTGCATGGGTTTCTTCCAGGTGCTGCAATTTTCTCCCACTTGCCAGCATTGTGCTGAGTGGTAGTTAATTGACTATTAGAAATTGCCCTTGGTGTATGTGCGTCACAGAAGATTCAGGTGGGGTGCGTGGAGTTAATGAGGATTTGAGACGAAACCAAAATACATTCGCGTATTATTATATACTTAAAAACGTTAATCTGCAAATATTGGTGTTGCCTTGTGGCTCTTAGACAATAGACAATAGGTGCAGGAGTAGGCCATTCGGCCCTTCGAGCCAGCACCGCCATTCAATGTGATCATGGCTGATCATTCTCAATCAGTACCCCGTTCCTGCTTTCTCCCCATACCCCCTGACTCCGCTATCCTTAAGAGCTCTACCTAGCTCTCTCTTGAATGTATTCAGAGAATTGGCCTCCACTGCCCCCTGAGGCAGAGAATTCCACAGATTCACAACTCTCTGACTAAAAAGGTTTTTCCTCATCTCAGTTCTAAATGGCCTACCCCTTATTCTTAAACTGTGGCCCCTGGTTCTGGACTCCCCCAACATTGGGAACATGTTTCCTGCCTCTAACATGTCCAACCCCTTAATAATCTTATACGTTTCGATAAGATCCCCTCTCATCCTTCTAAATTCCAGTGTATACAAACCTAGTCGCTCCAGTCTTTCAACATAGGACAGTCCCGCCATTCCGGGAATTAACCTAGTAAACCTACGCTGCACGCCCTCAATAGCAAGAATATCCTTCCTCAAATTTGGAGACCAAAACTGCACACAGTACTCCAGGTGCGGTCTCACTAAGGCCCTGTACAACTGCAGAAGGACCTCTTTGCTCCTATACTCATCTCCTCTTGTTATGAATGCCAACATTCCATTGGCTTTCTTCACTGCCTGCTGTACCTGCATGCTTCCTTTCAGTGACTGATGCACTAAGACACCCAGATCACGTTGTACGTCCCCTTTTCCTAACTTGACACCATTCAAATAATAATCTGCCTTCCTATTCTTACCACCAAAGTGGATAACCTCACACTTATCCACATTAAACTGCATCTGCCATGCATCCGCCCACTCGCACAACCTGTTCAAGTCACCCTGCAACCTCATAGCATCTTCCTCACAGTTCACACTGCCACCTAGCTTTGTATCATCGGCAAATTTGCTAAGAACCAGCATCTTGTTGAGAACCAGCTGCTGTCTTTCCTTAGCAATCAGCCAATATTCCTTAATGAGGACTGGGTATTGAAGGAAGGAGCCGGTTCACTTCCTTGCATCGGGTTTGGGAACGCATTGATCCCAATACACTAGATATAGGAAACAAACCCACGGGCCTAGCAATTGTTCTAACTGGCGAGGTGGGCTATCTCCCCAAAACATTCTCAACCAGTCTTCCACATCCACAAATGTTCCTGGTGTGGCGGCTCCCAAGGGTCGGGCCATACCACTACCGACCCCTCGGCACGGGAATGGACCAGTCCAGGGGGGCGGTCCGGTACTACATAAATAAAGGCAAGGAGCCGGGTATTTTGGGGGCGTTATGGTTTATTACACGGTTATCAGACGGGTCGAGTCTGCTGGAATGACTTCGCGCCCAAAACCTTGTCCTTATATATGCCTCTCTCGACGCGCCACACTGGTGTCTTATGGTTGCTTCCCATACTACCCCTTATGTGTTTCCCCTCATGCTGCTGCCACTCGTTTCCATCTCCTTTTTTTTCTGGATGGGACATCTGGAATGGAGAGAAATACAGTAAGTGTGTGAGGAGTGAGTGGACAAGGGAATAAGATGTTACTTGGATAGAATTAGATGGAAAAAAACCCCAAAAAGGTCCCACTGCAGTACACTACTGGATGCAGACCTTCTTTCAACACTCCTTGACAGTGTGATATGATGTACTCTATCTCTGGTGAGTAACCTGCCTTTTTTTTCAGGAAGGAAATGTCGACCAGAATCCGGTTAGAAATTTCTTGGATGATCATCGGCGTACAGGTCCCTTGTCTGAGGGGGATAAAAGAGTGGACAGTCGACGTAATGTTTGGAACTGGACTGGCTCTGACTTTGAGATGGTCAAGTCTGGTATTGAAAAGAAGCACTGTGAGAAAGGGTGGCAGGTAAGTTATAGACAGTGCACAAAAAGATTGCAGATTGTAATTTGTAGCTGGTGATTTCACAGATACATTTTCTCTAAGATCTTTAAAAAAATTGTTAATTATTGTCTTGCAGGATGCATTCCATTAAAATGAGAAATACCATTTAATGGCAACTGCTCCTGCAATGCAGGAGCCATTGAATTTGAGAAATTGCTACCATACAGAGATCTCGAAACGTTCATTGCTTCAAATATAAATTTAGTTGGATCTGGACGTATCAGTTTAATTTTCCCTCATTTCCTGACACAAGAATAATTTTTAAATTGTGATGGTAGACCGTATCAGAAACTTTCCAAATAAGAAACCTCAAATGTAAACTCCCAGATGTAACACATTATAACACTGATACACTGATACAACAAAACAGATTGACATTAACTTGTTCCCTTTAATATTTTTTGCACCCTTTGCATCTTTCATATTATGCATACTCATTTTGGATGAGTAAAGAGTTAATTGGCTGTAAAGAGTAAAGAGTTAATTGGCTGTAAAGTTTGTCACAAAAGAAGGTGACTCGCAGGTAGAGGCAGTTTAAAAAGAGTGCCAAGACCCAGGTTCTAGTATTATACTTGCATGGAGCACAGAGTAGCAGGCAGTTTAAAAATGGAGTAAAGAGTTAATTGTCTGTAAAGTTTGTCACAGAAAACGGTGACTCACAGGTAGAGGCAGTTTAAAAAGAGCACCAAGACTCAGGTTCAGGTAATTTACTAATCAATTTACTAATCAGCCCTAAAGTAGTTGATTAGGTAGCAGATAAAAATAAGTGCAGCTGTAGCAAAGCAGTCTTGGGAGGTAAAGTGTGAGTCTTTGGCTTGAGAGTCTTGGGAGGTAAAGTGTGAGTCTTTGGCTTGAGAGTCTTTGGCTAGGCAAGGAGGCTACGCTTGTTTGAACTTTGACTTGTGATTTTTGACGCTGAAGAAATGGCAGGCATGTTGGTGCAGTGTGTTTCCTGCAGGATGTGGGAAGGCAGGGACACTGCTGGAACTTCTGGGAACTACACCTGCAGGAATTGTGTCCAGGTGCAGCTCCTGAGTGAACATGTTGGGCAACTGGAGAAGTAGTTGGTTGGCCTCAGAGCCATCCAGGAAGACGAGAGTTTCCTGGACAGGACCTACAGTGAGGTTGTCACGCCACGGATACAGGAAGAGCAAAGGTGGTTGACTGTGAGAAAGGGCGGTACAAGTGGAGTGCAGGAGACCCCGGTGGCTGTGCCGAATGAAAACAGGTACGCCATCTTGGGAGCTGTCGGGGCAGAAGATGCTTCTAGTCCGAATGGCGGGCAAGTTGGTGGCTCCAATACCAATGATGAGACTCGACCGGTGAGACCGACGTCGGGCAGAGCCATAGTGGTGGGTGACTCCATTGTCTGAGGTGCGGACAAGAGATTCTGTGGTGGCAGGCGAGGTTCGAGGATGGTCTGTTGCCTCTCTGGTGCCAGGGTTAAAGATGTCATGGACTGACTTCACAACATCCTCAAGAGGGAAGGTGAACAGCCAGAAGTAGTTGCGCACGTGGGCATGAACGACGTCTCTTGCCTCACATCCATTCAGGGACCTTCAGGGGTACGGGGAGAAGGCAGGAACGGGGTACTGATTGTGAATCAGCCATGATCACATTGAATGGTGGTGCTGGCTCGAAGGACCAAATGGCCTAGTCCTGCACTTATTGTCTATTGATTTGTACAGGATCAGTGGTGCTATCCATTGGCAAATGGTTCTGTAAGAAGAGAATATTCTTCCTGTAATGCATATTTTTACATTGGCCAGGGTACTCTCATAAAATGATCCCGAGGACAACATTTCCTAACTGTTTGGATGTTTTGTTGAATCGTGCTATAACGCGATAATTGCGTTCCCAACAAGCCTCATGTTATCAAAAGGGGGTTGGGGACACACAGTTTCAGACTCGCTATAGCAGTTATTTCTGCCGCCGGACTTTCACAAATAAGGGTCTTATTAGTAGCTGCGTTTATTTTTGTTATGACAATACTAAAAGCTGTACATCACATTGTTTAATATGAAAATATTGTACAAGTCAATTGAAACGATTGTTAATTTCAATGGCCACCCTCAGTGAAATTGATGGACTGTGTTCTTAAGAGACAATGATGTGTCTGATTACTGCCAGAAGGTTTCTTGGAAACTACTTTTTTTACCCTGGATATTTTTTAACCAAGATTTTTTTTCTGCTTCCTCATTCCAAAATAATGAATCATTGCAAACTGGTTTGTACACAAATTACAGCAGTTTTATTCTTCAACTTGTGATCTAAAATATGCCAGGGTTTAGTGTTATTACTGGGACATCTTTGTTGACAAGGACGAGTTGGGCCTAAGTGCTGGTTCCCATGCTCTATAATTCTAATAGAAACGCCATTATCACACTGTGGCAAAGTGTCAGTGTTTCGTGCAACATACTGAAGTTTTTGGAGAATGATTTATATTTGAATTAATTGACCTGCAGATTCTTGGAAATAGATTTTTCACAGATCATTCGCATGGTTTAGCTGACAGTGGCAGTGCTTATTATTTTAAATTTTAATTGCCTCATTTCAAGTAAATGTTGACTTTGTAGGTGGTTCTGAGGTCACAAAAAGATCTGGATAAACATGGCAGATTTCTTTCCATGAATCCCAGTTGTGAACCAGATGGGATTTTGCAAAAATCTAGTACTTTACTGGATAATGTAATCGAGACTTGCTTTTTTTATGAAATTCCAGATTTATTTAATGACTTAATTCCCCAGCTACCATGGAGGAATTCAAGGTCGTGTCTGCAGTCAATGTCCCAGAAGTCCAATTGTGTAGCGATAGTTAGCTACTGCAAAATCGTAATTGCTAAGAAAATGGCCAATTCCAAAGTTAATGTTTTTTTAGCTGAGAGTGAATGTTCTTTTTTTTTAAATGTCTGTATTAACTGCATGTCCATTTGGATAAGTTTGATGTCTACTAAGGAGATAATAAGCTATGAACCATAATTTTTAAAAGAGCCATTCAAACAGGAGAATCTAAAGAACATTGCATATGTTCTGTCACTTATTTAAGCAAAAAATCCCTTGGCAGTGGTCGGTACTCTGCAATTTGGTTTCTGAGGGTAATGGATATGTTAATGCCTACTTTTGAATTTGCACATTATCAGTGATGCTGATCACTGGCCTGAGAATATGAGTTCATTTTTGAATTAAAATTAGAAACAAATACATTGAAATTCACTTGCTAAGTGTTTGATAGTTTAAATGATTGTCTGTACCGCCCACTCTAAATCTGCCACAGTAAAACAGAATCACAATTGTTGTATCCTGTGCTGTACAACAGTGATAGTGCAATTTTGGTGCCATAACCGGTGAAGACAGTGATACCTGATGTTACATTGTGAATTTCTTTCACCTGCTGTTGTCTGCCCCACAGCATTGAGGGGAGGACAATAAGTGTGAAGGCAAACTACCATTCAGACAGAAACAACAGACATTATCTTTGCTATGGAGGAGAATGCACAGGGAAATGGGAGAGAGCTGCCAGGTTTTCAGGGAGAAATATTGAGGTGTATGCGGAGGAGATCAGTTCCAGTTCCCATTGAGAGGAAAGGGAAGCCACTTAAATTTTGTGAGCATTTTAATTTGTGAATAGCCATTAATAGAATAGTACAGTTTTCTTTTTTTTTTAAACTGGGGGGTTGGGCTTGGTAATGCACACATTTTGGGTGAGGTTTAATAAGAATCCAAAATGTTGTCTTGGCCATTTGTATATTTCCAACTGGAAGTGGTGGCGGCACGGTGGCGCAGCGGTAGAGTTGCTGCCTTCCAGCGAATGCAGCGCCGGAGACTCCTGTTCGATCCTGACTACGGGCGCCGTCTGTACGGAGTTTGTACCTTCTCCCCGTGACCTGCGTGGGTTTTCTCCGAGATCTTCGGTTTCCTCCCACACTCCAAAGACGTACAGGTATGTAGGTAAATTGGCTGGGCAAATGTAAAAATTGTCCCTAGTGGGTGTAGGATAGTGTTAATGTGCGGGATCGCTGGGTGGCACGGACCCGGTGAGCCGAAGGGCCTGTTTTCGCGCTGTATCTCTAAAAAAAAAAAAATCTAAAATAAGAATCCAAAATGTTGTCTTGGCCATTTGTATATTTCCAACTGGAAGTGCATTGAACATATTTGTAAATGAATTAGCCCATGAACACGAAGTGCAGGATGAAGAACATGCAGACTGCTGCAGCTTGGAGCTTGTGATTCAATCTATGACTTTTCTTCTACCATGCTCAGCTGAAGGTGATGTAAAACCATAGTGAAGTCACCTGAATATTGGGGCCACAGTAGCAGGTCAGTGGCTGGGTCTTCTACGGCATCTGACACACTAAAGACTTCCCACCACAAACAAGGTGCAAGTCAAGCAAGGTGGAATACTGTGCCTGGATGAGTGTGGCTTCAACAAAAATTAAGCACAACATCATTTATCTTAAACTAACCCACTTGATTGAACTAGATATAATGCCAAACTTTCATTCCCTCCACTAGTGGCACACTTTATTGTAGATTATTAACAAAATGCTCTGCAGTTATGTTGCCCAGGATACAGTGTAGGCATATTCTAAACCCTTGATTTGTACCACTGAGATGGAGAAATGAAACGGATGCAATGAAACACCCCCAGCTGAAGACGATCCTGCCAATTGCACACCAATCTAACTTGAAATATATTGCCATTTCACTGTATCTGAATCCTGGAACTCCCCAATAATACTTTGGGAGCATACTTGTCAGAAGGACTGATCATAATGACCTTCACAAGACCCCAGAACTGAAAACCTTACCCAGTGATGTCCTTTAGTTTCTTTTAAGTTTTAGTTTCAGTATGAAACACTTTAGTTTCAGTGTTTCAGAGATAGTGTGGAAACAGACCCTTTGGCCCACCGAGTCCGTGCCGACCAATCACCCGTACACCCGTGCTGTCTGTACGGAGTTTGTACGTTCTCCCCGTGACGTGCGTGGGTTTTCTCTGAGATCTTCGGTTTCCTCCCGCACTCCAAAGACGTACAGGTATGTAGGTTAATTGGCTGGGCAAATGTAAAAATTGTCCTTAGTGTGTGTAGGATAGTGTTAATATGCGGGGATCGCTGGGCGGCGCGGACCCGGTGGGCCGAAGGGCTGTATCTCTAAAAAAAAAAATCTGGCTCTTTCCATGCTGAGTTCTTTCTGAATAGCGGCTTCCATTCGTACCCAGTTGCAGAACCCTTGACTGCATAATCCACTCCTCTGCTTTCACTCGCTATGCTGAACCGAGCAAGAATGGAGTTCACCAGGCTCTCGCTTTCTACCCACCAGCTTCCAATTCAATGGATCATCCTTTGTAATTTCAATACATTCAGTGAATTCCATCACTGGACGTATCTTCCCTTGCAATCTCCTTTCAACATTCTGAAGCGACTCTTCTCTCATGATTCCTATGCTCTATGAACCGCTTCCCTTTTTCAGGCCGTTTTCCAAGCAACCACAGGAAATGCAAGAAAACATCTTATTATCTCTTTTCACCATCCAGGGAGCAATACTAGTCCTTCAAGTGATATAGAATCATAAAGTCATGGACATTTGCCCAAACCGACCAAAATTCCCCATCTGCACTCATCCCTTCTGCCTGCATTTGGTTCATAGCTCTCTAAACTTCCTATTCATATATCAGTCCAAATGTCTTGGATGATGTCTCAACTACCTCCTCTGGCAGCTCGTTCCATATTACCCCCACCCTCTGTGTAAAAAAAAAAAAGTTGCCTCTTAAGTTCCTATTAACTCTTTCCCCTCTCATCTTAAACCTATGTCCTCAGGTTCTTGATTTCCCCTACTCTGGGTAAAAGACTGCGTAAAAGACTATATTCAATACCTTGACTGATGAAGACCAAACCTTCTTGACCACCCTATCTACCGGTGACTCCACTTTCAAGGAACTATGTACCCGCATACCTAGATCCTTCAGCTCTACACTTCCCAGAGCCATTCACTGTGAAGGTCTTGCCCAGGTTTGACTTCCGAAAATGCCACACCTTGCACTTATCTGCATTAAACTCAATTAACCATTCGTCAGTCCACTTGCCCAACTGATCAAAATCCTGCTGTAATATTTAATAACCATCTTCGCTTATCTACAATACCACCCACTTTAGTGTCATCTTCTAACTTACTAAATCATGCCATGTACATTCTCATCCATATTGATATAAACCACAAGCAGCGATGGACCCCGCAGGCCCTGAGACACAGGCCTCACCTATGTCTAATGATGATTCGTGTATTTCTGCCAGTTCACCTGCAATTTATTTTCCAGCTTCCCACAGTATCCTCTCATATATCTGATCAAGCCTGGAGATTTATCTACCTTCATACGCCTTAGGAGTTCAGCACCTCCTCGACTGTAATACTGACTATCCTCAAGCTGCTTTGATTAACTGTCCCAAGATCCTCAATCTTCATGTCTTTGTCCACGGTACAAACAGCTGACAAATACTCCGTAAGAACTGAAGTGCAACATTAAATGCAACTTATCAATGTGGTCTCTGCTGATCTGCAACCAGTCTTTCACCAGATTTTTGCCAGCTGAGATGGCTAGTGAAGCCAATATGGGGCTCGTATTCTCTGCCGCAGATGTGGTAGGTGCTGGTTCATGGCATGAGATGGTGGGAAGTATGGCAGGTGGGCGTTTTATGGTGGGCTTAATTTATGCTGGGCTTCTGCATGCACCTGATGAAAAAATTTAAGGTTCTCAATGCCATCGTGCTCATTGTCCATTATCATCAGTCATGAGTCTGGGCAAGTAGCTGAAGATGTTACAAAGTCACATTCATAATTTCTCTCAAGAATTTTCCATGTCCCCCCTCACGCTGTGATGAAGCCAAGAGTTTTTCTCGGGAGTCGGGTGTCAAGCGTGTGAGCCACATGGCCTGTCCTTCAAAGCTGACTGAGCACAACTAGGGCCTTGATTTCCATGGATGTTTGCGTAGGAGATGATGACAAAATTTATCAATTACCAAATAGTGCAGGAGCTAATTCATGTCTCAGATGCATGCAAGAAGGCAGGGATCACTGCCACTCAGTAGATCCTGAGAAGTTGTGCTAGCATGCCAACTATAATGGTGAATTTCATCATCAGTTTATTCTTTCACTGAGAATAGTCTACTGAGATGTGAATCTTGGTTGCACCCGGTAATCATTATGAGCAGATTGCATTGCACGCAATGAGTTTAGATTAATAGTACATCAAAATCCTTTTGGTCGTTTTCATGGGCAACCCTCATTGCTTTCTTTTTCATGGAAAGGTATTTCCACATTTTAATGTGATGGGCGAGATGTGCCATGAATTGCCATCCCTACTACCTGCTGCTGGTATTCACTTCGGCTATCCTGAACGCAGTCTACATTCCACTTGGTGCTGATGATCAGCTTGCTCTGTTTCTACCAATAGCCTTCATAATAACTGAGAACATCAATAGGCTAATCTCGAGTGTGGTGCCAAAATACTATTATCCCACATCCGGTCCCACCAGAGGCCAACAACCTCAACCACTGCTGCACACATCAAAGATATCTATTGCTCCACCCTCCCAACGCAGTTTGGAAAATGTGACTACCTGGCTGTGCATTTCCTCCCTGCTTACAAGAAGAAACTGGAGTGTAAGATCTGATGCAGTAAGTCATACAGTGCTGGTCTGAGGAAACAAATGAGATTCTTCACGATTGCTTTGAGTTGGTGGACTGGTCCGTATTCAAGGACTCTGCAGCCAACCTAAATGCATATGTATCCATTGTCACAGATCATAAATAAGTGTATGACGGAATACATGCCAAAGATGACGGTGTGAGTTTCTCCTAACATGAGCAAGGCGAAGAAGCTAGTCATTGACTTCCGGAAGCATGAATAGCACCGAAATGGTCATGATTGAGAGCTTCAAGGTCCTAGGCGTGAATGTCATCAATAATTTATCCTGGAGCAACCATATTGAAGCGTGGGACAAAAGGCTTTCTTTGTAGACTGAGGAATTTGGACATATCTCCAATGACTCTTCCCAACGTCTATAGATATGCCATAGAGAGCATCCTTCACAGCTTACATCACAGCTTGGTTTGGAGGAAGACCACAAGAAACTGCAGAGAATTGTGGATGGAGCCAACACAGTCAAGGATCTTTTCCATCCATATTATTCCCTCTTCTCCCCTCTCCCATAAGGCAGAAGATATGCGAGCTTGAAAACATGTAATACCAGATTCGGGAATAGTTTCTTCCCCATTGTTATCAGACCACTGAACAGTCCTCCCATAAACTAGGGCGTAATCTCAAACTTCTAACCTAGCTCATTGCAGACCTTGGATTTTTTCTCTGTAACTTTAAAGTTATAATGCTGTACACCATATTCTGCACTTTTTTGTTGTTGTTGCAGTACCTGTTGTACAGATGCTTTCCAGTCCCGTCCCCCCCCCCCCCCCCCCCGTCCCTCACTACAATCATTCTGAAGAAGGGTCCTGACCCGAAATGTTACCTACCCATTTTCTCCAGAGATGCTGCTTGACCTGCTGAGTTACTGAGTTGGTATAAACATATAATTTGGTATAAATTATATCTTTGGTATAAACCAGCATCTGCAGTTCCTTTTTATCAAAACATTTGTTTGTTATACATAAAATTAAAATAAATAACTTTGTTCTGGGACGTCCAATGTGCTAATGGCATAATTTGGATCTACATGCTTCTCAAATCAATAACACAAGCGTGCTAATCAGTCTGTGGTTTGTCAGGAGGAAGGTTATTTGTGCTATTCTGGTTATTTGGCAGCTTGTGAGCCAGCTGATTCAGCTTTTCCACTGAGGATGTGCCCACGTACCTTGTGAAACTGCCGGAGTCAGATGTTGAGATTGTTTATTGCTTCCGATTCTTAGAGAGGTCTCGGGTCACACAGCTGCAGCTTTACACCCCTGGGCAAATGCAGTGTCAGGTAATTGGCCAGCAGGCAGTTAAATAGCCAGAACAACAGCCTTTGTTCTTCTAGTTGAGAAGATTATTTCTGCTATTTCATCTACAAAAATAACTTCACTGACCCCCATGGGCACTATTTTTTCACTTTAGTTCTGCTGAGTGGGGCTGCTTTTCAAGTTTTGTCAGTCCCTTTGTATGTATTAGAATCCTATTTTGTGTGTAGTGTGACGGTGCCTTCCACCTCAGATGCCGCCCTGATCCCTGTCGCTGGCAGACAGCCCGGGAGAGGCCAATCCCCAGCACCAGTGGTAACCTCTGGGTCCAATTAGCTGACCTCATCAGCCTACTCCTTATAAAACCCAGGCATTCCAGCCTGAGGGAAGAAGGAAGAGGGTGAGAGAAAAAAAGAGGACAAAGAAAGGAAGGAGAGGGAGAGGAAGTGGGGTGCCTCCCTGCTAGCTGCGTTTCCTTGTCGCAGGATTCAGAAAGACTGAGCCACTGGTACAACCCCAAGATGACCATTGCCACCGTGTGGTCAAGTCTGGACTGCTGGGAAGAAGTTCTTGACAGCCAGCACTTCTACTGAGGCTATGACTGAGTGGCCGGGGCAAGCCTGAGATGCCAGTGCCTCTTCCTGCCCACGGACAACAAAGAACTGCGCCCACACACAGTGGTAATGACTGAGCCACCAGGACAACCCAGAGACTGTTCAAGCCCAAAGCTGAGCCGGCAGGATAAACCTGAGACCGCCGGCGCCTCCTCTTGAGACAAGGGTGGACTACAGGGAGATTGCCACGCCTCCTCCTTTGGAGACCAGGACTGAGCTGCCAGGAGAAGCCCGAGACCGCTAGCTCTACCACTCGTGCGTCCTGATGGCGAGGAACAGCGCTCTCATGTAGTCCTGAACTATCCTACCACTGTAAATAAAATGTCACGTCAGTTCACCCGACCTCAAGTGTCGGCGTGTCACTGCCAAACCTGTTGTCTTTCCCGGCCGCAATAGTAACGATGCTCTTTCCTGATGTATGCACGCAGCGATCATTTTGCTGAACACTTGCGATCAATCCGACAATGCCTACAGGACATTCCGTATCCTATCCATTTTAACTCCTCTTCCCATACTCTTGTTTCTGCCCTGGGCCTTGTCTATTGCCAGAGTGAGGCCGTATGCAAACTGGAGGAACAACACCGCCTAAAAGCAGCTTACAACCCAATGATATGAACATTGAACTCTCCAATTTTAAGTGACTACATAACCCTCCCTCTCCCTTCCCCAGCATATAACACCACCCACCCCTTGCTCTCTCCGGTGCCCCACCTGGACCAGTACTTATTTCTTCCCTCCCTTTCCACCTACATTTGTTCCTCTAGCTTTACGATTGCTCAACTCTTCAATCCTTTTGCCTCACACCTTCTGTCTTTTCATCTCTGGCCTTTGTCCGACCAGCTGCCTATCAAAAAAATTCTCCTCGCCTGTGTCTGCCTATTAACTGCCAGGTTTGATAAAGGCCCACCTGTCCTTCAGCTTTCACCACCCCTCCCTCCACAATCATTCTGAAGAAGGGTCCCAACTACTTTGACACTCTTTATCTTCTTTTGTAAACCAGCATCTGCAATTCTTTGTTTCAACAAATTGAATAATAAGTTACTGCTTTGGTATTTGAGTTTTAAATCCATAGAAAAATTAGTCAGATTCTGTCAATAGGTTATTTTAAGAGATGGAAACAGGTTCTTCGGCCCACCAAGCCTGCCCTGATCACCCATACGCAGCGGTAGAGTTGCTGCTTTACAGCGAATGCAGCGCCGGAGACTCAGGTTCGATCCTGACTACGGGTGCTGCACTGTAAAGAGTTTGTACGTTCTCCCCGTGACCTGCGTGGGTTTTCTCCGAGATCTTCGGTTTCCTCCCACACTCCAAAGACGTACAGGTATGTAGGTTAATTGACTGGGTAAAAAAAAAAATGTTAAAAAAAAATTGTCCCTAGTGGGTGTAGGATAGTGTTAATGTACGGGGATCGCTGGGCGGCGTGGACTTGGTGGGCCGAAAAGGCCTGTTTCAGCGCTGTATATATATGATATGATATGATATGATACACGCCAAGGACAATTTACAGAAGTCAATTAGCCTACAAACCTGAGTGTCTTTGGAATGTGGGAGGCAACAGTGGCAACCTGAGAAAACTCATGTGGCCACAAGGAGAATGTACAGACTCCGTGTAGACAACACTCGTAGTCAGGATCAAACCCGCCTCTAGTGCTGTAAGGCAGCAACCCTACAGCTGCACCACTGTGCCGCCCCTTTATCTCAAAATTATGTTCAAGACGTTAGGGAGAACTGTGTTGAATAGATTTAGGATTTTGGACTGCCAGTTCATTTTTGAACAATTGATATATATTAAACATAGAACAGTATAGCACAGGAATTTGGCCTACACTCTCTGTGCCAACATGATGCTAAGATAAACTAATCTCACCTGCCGGCGCATGATCCACATCCCTCCATTCCCTATCAATGTGTCTGTCTAAAAACTCAAACACAACTATATCTGCCTCCACCACCGCGCCTCAATAGTTCAATGTTATTTTGTTATCCTGTTCAGCTAGATCGAATGAAATTCTTTGTTTTGCATTCAATTCAGTTTAATTCATACAGTACCTAAGCACAATCATAAACAAGTTAAATACTTCTTCTATACTGTTAGGTCTCCCCTCAACCTCCAACATTCTGGAGGAAACAACCCATGTCTGTCCAGCATCTGCTTAAATCCTCTATTCTAGGTATCATTCTGATAAATCTCTTTGGTACCCTCCCCAAAAGCCTCCACGTCTTTCCCGTACACACAATATTCCGATTGCAGCCTAACCAAAATCCTATAAAGCTGCAGCATGACTTCCATGACAGTCAATGCCCCACCCATTTAGGCATGCATACCATATTCCTTCTTTATCATTCTGTCTACTTTTATTGTCACTTTCAGGGAGCTATGGACGTGGACCCCAAGATCTCTCTGAGCATCAATTCTGTTAAGGGTTCCCTTTACATTTCAACCTCCCAAAGTGCCGCACCTCACGCCTGCTTGGATCAAACTTCATCTGCAATTTCTCCCCCCATTTCTGTAGCTGATCTATATCCCGCTGTGTACTTTGATATGCTTCCTCACAGTTATGAGGAAGCATATCAACGCACACAGCAGGATATACTTTGATAACTCAATCAATCTTGGGTGTTGCCTGCATACTTACAAACCAACCTGTGTTCATTTACGTCCACTTCATTTTCTATATATGACAAACTTCAGAGGTCCCAGCATGGATTCCCGTGGAACTCCCCCTGGTCACACCTCCAGCCTGAATAACACCTTTCCACCACAACCCTCAGTCTTGCATCAGTAAGCCAGTTCTGAATCCATATGACCGAGTCACATGCATCTTAATCTTTTGTTTGAGCCGACCATGAGGGACGTGAGCAAATGTCTTACTAAAATCCATGTAGACTACATCCACCAGCTTGTATTCATCTCTCACCTCCACAGGAAATTTGATCATGTTAATGACACAAGCTGCCGCATACAAAGCTATGCTGACTCCTCTTAATGAGCCCATTCCCTTCCAAATGGGAGTAAAGTCACCAAGGGACCATCAGGATTCGGCCAGTACAATCGTGCCCGACAATGGAATGAACAAGAGAGAATTAGTAGCCTACACGAGAATGAAAACTTACTGTTCTTAGGTTTCCAATTGCCCTGGTAAAATGCAGCAGGACCAATAATTCCTTCCGACTCATGGCTCACTACACCAATAGCCAGACAGAAACCCATTGTTAATCTGCTCTCCATTCGAAGGGGAACCGTATTACAAAAATGAATTGCAGTATTTATAAGCATGATAATTACACTGCAGCTCGTAAAAGCAGTAATACAATGTTTATATTCTTAATAATATGCACATTGTCTTAAAATAAAATACTGTAAAAAATTATTTTGTTCTTTTCATTGAGACATTGGGTGAATCCTTGGTTGACTTCTGTTGTGGTTGAGCCACTGGACAACAAAAATCCAGGACCATTGGCTGCTCTTAATCACGTATTTGTCTTCTCTGCCTAGAAGAGCTGGTTCTCACCCTCAACAACTTCTTCTTTGACTCCCCCCACTTCCTCCAAACCCGAGACGTAGCTATGGGCACTCGCACAGCAGTATACACCAGCAATGTGCCTTAAATTCAAGGGCATCAGGAGGCAGAAGTTAGTGGAGTTGCTATTACTAAGGAGTAAGTGCCTGGGAAGTGAAAAGGTCATAAAGTGGATGTCACCTGGGCCAGATGGACTAGATTTTTAATTTAGATTTAGAGATACAGCGCGGAAACAGGCCCTTAGGCCCACCGAGGCCGCGCCGCCCAGCGATCCCCGCACATTAACACTATCCTACACACACTAGGGATAATTTTTACATTTACCCAGTCAATTAACCTACATACCTGTACGTCTTTGGAGTGTGGGAGGAAACCGAAGATCTCGGAAAAAACCCACGCAGGTCACGGGGAGAACGTACAAACTCCGTATAGATGGCGCCCGTAGTCAGGATCGAACCTGAGTCTCCGGCGCTGCATTCGCTGTAAGGCAGCAACTCTACCGTTGCAGCACCGTGCCGCCATGCCAGGGTTCTGAAAGAGGTCACTTTAGAGATTGTGATGGCATTAGTAGTGATATTTCCAGAATCCATAGAGTCAGGAGTGGTCCAAGAGTACTAGAAAATTACAAATGTCATTCCACTGTTTAAGAAGGGAGCAAGGCAAAATAGGGGAAACTATAGGCCAGTTAGCCTGACTTCAGTCGTTGGTAAGATTTTAAGGATCCATTGTTAAAGATGAGATTTCCGAGTAATCAGAAACACATGATAAAATGATTTTGTTAAGGGGAGATCTTGTCTGGCAAATCTGTGGGAATTCTTTGAAATAGGATAGACTAGGGAGAGTAAACATGTTGTTTACCTGGATTTTCAGAAGGCCTTTGACAATGTGCTAAACAAGATAAAAGCCCATGGAATTAGAGGGAAGATACTAGCATAGATAGCAGGTTGGCTGAATAGCAGAAGGCAATGATTGGCAATAAAGGGGGCCTTTTCTGGTCGGTGCCAGTGACTAGTGGTGTTCTGCAGGGGTCGGTGCTGTGGTCACTCCTCACTTGGCAATTTGCAAACTAATTTAAATGATTAGAAGCAATTATTGATGAGCCATGTGTAAATGAAAAACGAATTCCAGACATTCATCAAATCTTTTACAAGCAGATGTTTTTCAAGCTATCTGGTAACTCAGTATGTTAAACTTCATTCCTTTATAATTGGCTTATGTTATAGTGCAAAATCACTCATGTTATTTTGTCCAATACAGATGATTGGAATTGATGAGCATAGAAAAATAACTTGACTAACTAGAACAAGTGTACCCGTTGGGCCCAAACCTCTCCTGCATTTGTGCAGCACCCTGTCCTCCCCCCCTCCCCTCTCTCCTCACCCCCCTCCCTTCTCTCTCACTCCCCCCTTCCCTCCTCCTCCCCTCCCCCTCCCCTCCTTTTAAACTTAAAAATGTGAATAACTTTAAATATATAACACCGATTTCAATAAGTGTACCCGTTGGGCCCAAACCTCTACTGCATTGGTGCAGCACCCTCTCCTCTCCCCCTCCCCCTCTCCCCCACCCCCTCCCCTTCCCCCACCCCCTCCCCTTCCCCTCCTTCCTCACCTCCCCCTCCCTCCCTCCTCCCTTCCCCCTCCCCTCTTCCCTACCCCCCCACTCCATCCCCCTCAACCCCCCTTATCATCCCCCCTCCCTCCCTAGGAGATAGATTTAAACTTTTAAATGTGAATAACTTTAAAAACATAACACCGATTTCAATAAAACTACCTGCATTATCACTAAAGTGACAATGGTGAGTAAGGTGGGCCTAAAATTGTCGCGCTATCGTGTACCGTTTTGGCTGAAGTTCAGTCACGAACAAGATAACAAGCGAGAGTTTTTCGTATATAGATTACATAGTTTATTTTAATTTAAAATGTTCTTTTAATATTTTCTTGTTTGCTTCAGGAGGGTGTGATTTCAACTCAAAAAGGCACGATTGATATGACTGTGTTGATGACGGGGCGTGAGAGAGCAGAATATGTGCGCTGGAAGAAAGAGCGAGAACAGATTGATCAGGAAAGGTTGGCGCGTCACAAGAACTCCAAAGGAGAATGGAAAAGAGCATGGGATGCAAACAAAACTGAGAACATGTAGGTTTATTTCCTGTTCTGGACGGGACTTAGAAGATGTCATTTTGTATTTGTCTAACTATAACTTGGATGGTTTAGTGGTTCCGATAAAATTAAATATTTCCCTTATGTTATCAATGGTGATATTTTTCACTGTAAGAAAAATTAAACTGGCAACAGATTCAATTAACAGAAATCTGTGATTATAATACTTACATGAAAAACAAAGGGAGTTAAATTGGCATGCTCCTGCAAGAATGTGTGGATTATTCCAATGCATATCGACTACCAACAGTTGAGGTGATTGAAGGCAACAGTTTAATTTTGTGCTACGTGCAGAATTTATAGATGCAAGCAGCTTGTTTGTTGTACAACAGCTGCATGCTTGACCAAGAAATAGTTAGTGCCCTTGTGCATTTAAAGTTTGTCTGCAAACGTTCAGTCCCTCGAGCCCTGCCAACATCATCAATTTTTGCTGCATTTTTCCAGCATAATGGATTCTTTCCTGCAGCAGGGAGGGTCACCAAAACTGAACACAAAACCCCAAAGTGCAGCTTTGTACAACTGTAACTTAACGTCCCAACTTCTGTACTCATTTCCCTGACTGATGAATGTCAGTGTACCAAAAACCTTTTTTATCATCCTATCTACCTGCAACTCCACTTTCTGGGAACTAGATTGCTTTTCTCTACAACACTTGCCAAAGCCCTACTGTTCACTGTGAAGGTTCTGCCCCAGTTTGACTTGTTAAAGTGCAACCCCTCACACCTATCTGAATAAAACTCCATTAGCCATTACACAGTCCACTTGCCCAGCTGATCAAAATTCTGTTGTAATTCTTAATAATCTACGACGCCACCTATTTTAGTGCCATCTGCAATCAGGATGTTAAAGTGGGGGGAGCATGAGTAATGTACGCATCATGATGATTAGACAGTCAGAACAGATAGCAGCAGAAGTAGAAATGAAAAGTTTGAAATTGAATGAATCCATACAGTTGTGAGTGTTTAGGGAGTGAGCTAAGAGGCTGAGAACCAGTCTTGCAGAGTATTGATCATTCCTCCTTCACCCCCGCTACTGTCGAGGAGAAGATACAGAAGTTTGATAGCAAATACCACCAGACTCAGGACCATCTTCTTCCCCTCGGGCACTGTCAAATTCACCTCAACCCCGTTGTGGACATTGGATTTGTCAATGGAACTGTCGTGCTACAATGCTGAGGACTATATTAGGCACTCTGTATCTTCCCCATAGCTTTTCTCTACCTATTATACTTGAGTTTGACGATTGTATTTATGTATTTATTCACAAAATGCTGGAGTAACTCAGCAGGCCAGGCAGCATCTCAGGAGAGAAGGAATGGGTGACGTTTCAGGGTCGAGACCCTTCTTCTCGACCCGAAACGTCACCCATTCCTTCTCTCCTGAGATGCTGCCTGACCTGCTGAGTTACTACAGCATTTTGTGAATAAATACCTTCGATTTGTACCAGCATCTGCAGTTATTTTCTTACACTACACATTGTATTTATGTATAGTATTATCTGATCTGGTTGGATATAAGGCAACACATAGTTTTTCACTTTCTACATCAGTACACATGGCAATAATAAACAGAAACCTAAATCTATTTACTAATCCAATCATTTATGGTGCATGTGAAAATGTATTCAATTGAGAAGAGTGGTTTAGCACCTGCTATATCAAGATCAGTACGGATTTGAACCTATTACCAGCTACAGGAATTAGCCAAACCTCAAGGAATTGCACCATCAGATGAAAAAAAAATCCTCAATGAACTGATAAATATTTGATGCTTCCTTTAAATGTTAGTTGGGGGACCCTTTGTGTTTCTTTATATTACACTGAACTGTGCAAGGTTAATAATGGAAAATAGATTGGAGGATAAAGGTACAAGAAAATACTGTACTAACAGCATTACACATTGCATGTGGATTGATTATTATGGTCTACTTGCTCTGCATGTGGAGGCTGTGCTGACCTCTGGTGTTCTTTAAGGCTCCAGAATTCATCAAATTCATGGCTTTAAGGGACATTATTCTATTCACCTACATTTGTAAATTTACATAATCTTCGATACCTTTATGAAGACCATTAAAACCAAAGTACCTTGCAACAATTTTTCTGCAATATTCATTATATTTAGTGTGTTGGCAATCTCAATAAAGTGAAATAAGCCTTAATGCCAGCTAAATCATGCAGAAATGTTATGTTTAAAAACTGGATTTATTGGTATATCATCTCATTAATACAAATAACTGTACCATTGGATTATTTTCTTAATGCAAAATCTATGATGACTTCGTATTGGAGTGTCGAGAGTGTGGAATGTACTTACAATAAGCGCTGCAATTTTTTAATCCAGGTTTCAAGAAGATTTTGGTGTGGAAATTGAGCTTGGCTTTCATAAGAGAAAAGGTTGGTGTTTGATTTGAAGCTTAAGTTTAAAGATCGCAGTATCTCATGTTTATTAAATGTTTATGACTGAATTCTTTAAAGGGGAGCCGGAAAAAATATTTTTTTAAAAATAGGAATATTTAAAAATAATTTTCAGCGAGAGAAGGAATCCATCTTTACCTCGTGGTCTTATTCTCTTCAATTGAATTAATTTACACATTATCAAAAATGACTGATTATAAGCTATGAGTCGGGGAAATTGAGTAATTGCTGAAATAAAACCAGAGTACTGGAAATCCGAAACAGTTCAGGCAGCATCTATGGGAAGAGAAATAGAGTTAATGTTTTGGATCAAAGGCCCTTTGAATGAATGAATGCCTTTATTTGTCGTTGAAAGCACTGCATACAACAAAATTATTATTGCCACTCCATTGGTGCATAATATACTAACATAGAAGCACAAGACACAATTTAAGAACAATGTTATTTAACAAGGGATTAAGATAAATAAATAATCACTATTGCAATATATCACTAAACAAGGTTGATAGTAAGGTAAAATGCGAGATAGGTAGCAGCATGTAAGAGTGCCGCATGAGTAATACTCAGTGTTTTTTCATATTGAGTGTGCGGATTGCTTTGGGGAAGAAACTGTCTCTTAGTCTGGAGGTGCATGTTTTGGCTGACCTGTAACGCCAGCCAGAGGGCAACAGTTCAAACAGGTGGTGACCGGGGTGTGTGGAATCTTTAATGATGTTAGTGGCTCTGCTGAGGTGGCGTGAGGTGGCAATACCCTCCATAGGGGGCAGTGGGCAGCCGGTGATTCTCTCTGCTGTTTTTACCACTCTTTGGAGCGTTTCCTTATTTGCTGCAGAGCGGCTGGCATACCACGCTGACATGCAGTATGTCAGTAGACTCTCAATAGTCGCCCGATAGAAGGCCACCAGCAGCTTCTTCCTTATGTTGTGCCTCCTGAGCACTCTCAGCAAATGGAGTCTCTGTTGTGCTCTCTTGACAGTTGCAGTGGTGTTGGCCGGCCAGGAGAGGTCCTCCGGTATGAGGACTCCTAGGAATCTAAAGGTCTGCACCACCCTTTCCACCCACGCCCATTGTCACAATGGATAACTAGAAATCAGTTCTGAAGAATAATCTTCAATTTAAGACGTTCATTCTATTTCTCTTTCCACAGATGCAGCCTGATCTGCTGAGTGCTTTCAACATTTTCAGTTTTATTTTCGATTTTCAGCAATTTGAAAAAATTGAATTACTGTAATGCTAATGGCTTGTTTTCTGGAGATACAAGGAGCCAAATGTCTAGCCATGCTGTTTCAGTGTAGCTGAAACACGAGCATGTACCCAAACATTGTGAAAACTATCCGGGTATGAGGCCTTGATAGGGTAGACAGTTAGAACCTTTTCCCCAAGGGTGGTAATGTCAAAGACCAGAGGGCATCACTTTAAGGTGAGAGGGGCAAAGTTTAAAGCAGATGTGCGGGGTAGTTTTTTTTACACAGGGTTTTAAGGTCTGGAATGTGATGGTTGGGGTGGTGGTGGAGGCAGATACAGTAGTAGCATTTAAGAGCTGTGGATATGGATGTGCAAGGAATGGTGGAATATGAATTATGTGCAAGCAGATAAGAGTTCATCTTGGCATCATGTTTGGCGCATACATTGTGGGGCTGAAGGGCCTCTTCCATTGCTGCACCGTTCTATGTTCGATATCCCATCCACAAAAACCCCGTCATTCTATTTTAAATTAGTAAATTGAAAATGATCAGTATGGTCTTCAAATCTTCAAAGATTTCATCGCAAACTGTCATGGGGATTGTGATGTGGAATTAACTTGTGCCTAGTCACTGCAGACAGTTATGCCAAATTTATGCTGCTTTTCATTAGAATAAGTTTGGCATTCTTCAGCATTAGACATTTGCATTACTATACTTATTAGTAGAGCCAGGAATTTGGCATAAATGGCATGTGCCTTTTTATGCCTTTTTTGATGATTTCAGCAAGATAATGCCCTTTTCACGATCAAGTGCCTAAATCAGCCTTTTTTTTGGCGTGTTAACATAACTTACAAGAAATTTCCACCACCGGGGCAAAACCTGGGGCGCCACCGTCGGTCGTTCATTCGTGGGTCGTGGACGAGGCCCCAGTCTTTTGCAGTCAGGCTGTAAGTGGGTGATTGGAGAGGGGTGGGTGGGGAAGGGTCCAGTCTTTTCAAACTGGAGTCAGGCTGTGAGTAGGTGTGAAGTGTTGGGGAAGGAGGAGGGGGTACCAGGGTTAAGTTTCTGTTTATCGAACCTGCAGTAGAACTCGTTCAGGTCGTTGGTCAGCTGACCATTGTCCAAGGAGCGGGGGGGGTTTCCTCTTGTAGCTTGTGATTTCTTGCAAGCCCTTCCAAACTGAAGATAGTCATTAGCTGAGAACTTGTTCCTCAACTTCTCAGAGTTGCTCCCTAACTTTCCTTGGCAGCTCTGATTCATCTTCTCAGCTTGTACTTGGCCTGCCTGTAGAGGTCTGCATCCCCGCTCCTGTAGGATCTACCCTTGCAAGCGTCAAAATGCCTAAAGTCAAGTCAACACCTTGTAAAAAAACTGAACGATTTGGTGAGAGTGTACGGGAGTGATATATTCTCTACAGACAACTGTGTGCTGTTTTGCAAAGAATGTGAGAAAGCAGCAAATCACGATAAGAAATATTTCGTCTCCCAGCATGTACAGACAGCTAAACACAAGTTGGCGGCAGAGAAACTGAAGGTTGGAAATACGTAAACTTGTCTCCTCACTACATTTACTGCTGGCTCCAGTCGCAAATTTGAGTTTTCGAATGATTTGTACATTGATGCTGGAATTCCACTGTAGAAATTGGAAAACAAATCTCTCAGAGGTTTTTTGGAGAAACACACAGAGGAACATAAACCGAGCGAGTCATCATTACGGAAAAATTATGTTGACAGCAACTTCAACATTGTTGTGCAGAAAATTAGAGATGAAGTTGCATGCAACAACATATGGATCTCAATAGACGAGACAACTGATGCTGTGGGGAGATATGTTGCCAATGTGGTCATCGGTACACTGGAGGCAGGTCAACAATCAAAGGAGTACATCGATATGAATATAGGGTTTGCAGCTTGTTTCGGGTATGCACCAGTAACCTCAGCTGGGGTAATAGACAATAGACAATAGACAATAGGTGCAGGAGTAGGCCATTCAGCCCTTCGAGCCAGCACCGCCATTCAATGCGATCATGGCTGATCACTATCAATCAGTACCCCGTTCCTGCCTTCTCCCCATACCCCCTCACTCCGCTATCCTTAAGAGCTCTATCCAGCTCTCTCTTGAAAGCATCCAACGAACTGGCCTCCACTGCCTTCTGAGGCAGAGAATTCCACACCTTCACCACCCTCTGACTGAAAAAGTTCTTCCTCATCTCCGTTCTAAATGGCCTACCCCTTATTCTCAAACTGTGGCCCCTTGTTCTGGACTCCCCCAACATTGGGAACATGTTATCTGCCTCTAATGTGTCCAATCCCCTAATTATCTTATATGTTTTTCAGAACTGAAGCATATTCTGTCTGGCAGACGGCATAGTTTAATACCAGATAATTTGAATAAAATACTAGTAATTATGCGCAACCAGGCAACTTTGGTCATTTAATGTAGTATACCTTTATATTATCATATAAAACCATATTTTGGTGGTGGAAATACATGCCTTTTATGCCTTTTTTTGTCAATAAATGCCTTTTTCGTGCCTTTTTTGTAATTTTATTATGTCTATTACCTGCCTATTTCAGAGATTTTTAGGGCCTAAACATCCTGGCTCTACTTATTAGTAATCCGTTTGCTTGGTCCAAAAGTTTTTCCAACCTTTGAATGAACATGGAAAAAGAGCTGAATTTCAGGGATGAAGAGGTTGTCCTGGGCACTCTTTGACAACAAGCAGCTGTGAATTAGTGAAGATTATTCTGCCTGATGTCATGCTTAGAATAAATCAAGACAGTCAAGGTTGCTGGTTACCAATCACCTCAGTCATAGGGTGTCATTTACCTATTCACCTTGAGCTGCTTCACTCATGATCTTCTGTCTGTTCCAGGGCAAGTGGCTTTTCAACTGATTTTCTAAAGGTGTTCCAATACTCTACAAGACACATCAGAAATTAATGGAATACTCTCCACTTGCCTGAATGAGTGCAGCTCGAATAAAATCAGAAATCCTGGACAGCCAAGCAAAATCTGTGAAAGAGGAAAAATAAAGTTTATGTCCTGTCTGAATAACCTTTCTTCAGAATTGATTTTGATTGGCACCTTCTATCCCCAACTTCATAGTTAAAATGTATTCTATTTCCAAGATGTTTTTGAGCAACCTCTCCAATCTTCTACCAAAGGATAAGGGCAGCGGACACATGAATATGCCACCAACTCTGTGACTTGCTTCGTGTCGACTTAAAATCTCATCCTTATGTTTGGTTTGTCACTGGATCAAAATCTATGGAAATCCAGATGCAGGCATTGAGAATAGCTTCACCATGTGAAATCAACAAAGCAGACCACTTCAGGGCAATTAGATTTGGCCATTAAAATCCGACACTTGCGAGGAATTGTCACATTCCATGAATGAATAATACTTTCCAGCGTATCTCCTTCGATCGATCCATAGTTGTGTGGAATATTAAGGAAAAGATTTGATCGCAAACTGTTATGGGGATTGTGATGTGGAATTAACTTGTGCCTATTCACTGCAGAGTTATGTCAAATTTATGCTGCTTTCCATTAGAATAAGTTTGGCATTCTTCAGCATTAGACATTTGGTAATTAACATTAGCAATGGGCCAATATCATGAGTGATTAGCACCAGTGAATGCTCATTAGCACCCCATGTTATATGATGTGTGTAAAATGCCAGTCATTGGCATAGAACAGACAAGTGAATCTGACTTGGAAAAACATCAGTAAATCACACAACCAAGGTCTGAGCACGTTTAAAGGTTTTTGGTGGAGGAGGTGGAAAGTAGGAGCAATGTCCTGTTATTACAGGGGCTCCGGGAATCAGCGTGATGCTGGATCCCAGGAATCAAGCCATGAAGTAGATTCGTTTTTTGTCAGATACACCAGGTGGAGATGAAATTCCTTGTTCACATGAGGCTCATCGAGTAATCGGTAGACATACAGTAAAGTTAAGTACACCGATGAATACAATGTGAGCAAAACAGCAGAATGGTGCATAATGTGATGGAAAATCTGAAGAGCGTAAAATAATAAAGACCAGGGAGTAGTATCATAACATTTAATGACAAGATAGTGAATGCATCTTCATGTGCAACAGGCATCTAATTACACCATGTTTAGATATAAATTCATATTGCTTGTATTTCATTACTCAAATTTGACAAATGCTCCATTGTACCCTACAAATCTCTCACCCTCAGCTTGCAACTTGGCCATGCTGCATCTAGTCAACCACGCAGTCACATTATCCAAGCAGATTGCATCACATGAGAAACAGGAACAGGGATAAGACATTCGGCTCTTCGGACCTGCTCCATCATTCAAATGGATTATGGCTGACCTAACATTCCTTGCTCCTTCACCATACCTTTGTTTATCTTATTGATTAGAAATCTATCTAACTTGGCTTTATATATTCCCAAGGATGCATCCACATCCCTTCGTGGCAAGTTGTTCCAAAGATTCACACTCCACTGAGAGAACAAATTCTGCCCCGTCTCAGTTTTAAATGAGTATCCCCTTTTTTGAGACTATGCTCTCTAGTTATGGACTCTCCCATGAAAGTAAAAACCTGTTCTGATTTACTCTGTCCATCTCTTAGTTGGGTAATTACAGTCCAGTACAGAGTTGCAGTAAGACTTCCCTACTTTTGTGATGATGATACTTGATTGTCACCTGTACTTAGCTAGCTACAGTGAATTGTTTTTGTGTTTGTACACCAAGTACACAAAAGAGGCACCACAAAGGCACCGACAAAGTTACACAAAGTACTCATCCCTTCTTCGTCTCCCCGAACCCCTTGAAATAAGAGCCACCATTACATCATCCCTCTATTACTTGCTGCACTTATGAGCTAGTTTTGTGACCCCCAAATCCCTTTGACAATAGACAATAGACAATAGGTGCAGGAGTAGGCCATTCAGCCCTTCGAGCCAGCACCGCCATTCAATGCGATCATGGCTGATCACTATCAATCAGTACCCCGTTCCTGCCTTCTCCCCATACCCCCTCACTCCGCTATCCTTAAGAGCTCTATCCAGCTCTCTCTTGAAAGCATCCAACGAACTGGCCTCCACTGCCTTCTGAGGCAGAGAATTCCACACCTTCACCACCCTCTGACTGAAAAAGTTCTTCCTCATCTCCGTTCTAAATGGCCTACCCCTTATTCTCAAACTGTGGCCCCTTGTTCTGGACTCCCCCAACATTGGGAACATGTTATCTGCCTCTAATGTGTCCAATCCCCTAATTATCTTATATGTTTCAATAAGATCCCCCCTCATCCTTCTAAATTCCAGTGTATACAAGCCCAATCGCTCCAGCCTTTCAACATACGACAGTCCCGCCATTCCGGGAATTAATCTAGTGAACCTAAGCTGCAGCTTTCTGTAATTTTTCTTAATTTAAACACTCTTGTTTTGCTCTTCGCACTAAAAAGAACAACCTCTCATTTTCCTACTTTACATTCCATATGGCAGTTTTCTGTCCACTTACCGAATCAATCAGTGTCTGTGTAATGTGTATTCTCACAACTTGTTTTCCCATCTATTTTCGTGCAGTTGCTAAATGTGGCCACAGCACATTTGTATGCAGTTGCAGTCCCAAGCACTGATCCCTGTGGTACCCCACTGGTCACAGGTTGCCCAATCTGAATATGTTCCCCTTATTCCTACCTGCTGCTTTTTGCCAATCTTCTCCATGCAAATATATTACCTCAAATCCCAGGGACACTTACTTTGCGACTAACAAATAATCAATTCTAACATTTTTCCAACAATAGATGTTCAGCTAATTGCCATCTGGGTTACCTGCTTTTGGCCTTCCTTTCATTTTGAATCATGGTGTCACATCACTTGATGAGGGGATATCACAGTTCACTGACTCACGCCTTCCAATTGCCACACAGTGAGACACAGCAATTGACTGGAGGAAGGAACTGCAGGGTGCTGGTTTAAACCGAAGATAGACACAAAATGGTGGAGTCACTCAGCGGGACAGGCAGCATCTCTGCTCTCCCTGGCTTTCCCTGCATCGCATCGGTTGACGATGCTGATTGTTACTGGGGCCACAGTTGCTGTGGCCTTGGCCAGAAGCAAGGTTGAAAATATTAAAAATTATGCTTTCATCACACATTTTGTCTTCTCACATCCAACCTCTTTATTGCCCCATTGTCTAACAATTTACAAGTTTAACCTAGTGTAAGTGCACAGGTTACTTTTCCCATTCACACACAGCAACATTGCTCCATTCTCATTTTAAGTACCCCATCATGCCCGTTAGTAACATGCCCAGATGAAAGCTTTTATGACTTGATTTCATACACAACTATTAGCTCGTGCGCAGAGGGAAGGATAGAGGCGAGATCTGCACAGTGCTGAGTGGAACTGCATTTTATTGTGTAGGTTTATGCTGTGCAAACTCAGACTGCTGCTTTTACCATATGCTGAAGAGTTTGCAGGATGTTCCAACAAGCTATTCGCTCAAAGGATGAGGCTGGACTTTGGGGGTGTGAGTGTGGCTCGGGAAGGCAGCATTCATATTCCAACTAGATCTATAGATGTAAGCCAGCCAGTTCAGATTGCAGACCACTGAACCATGATGATGCCCAGCAGAACTACACTTTCTCTCTGGCGGTAGATACCTCACAACCTAGAATGAGATTTAAGCTTTCATTGAATCGAAAGAGCCTTTTCTTTGAGCTTCCTGGTGAATCAATGGATAGTTATAACTATCCTTTGCTCCAGTCTGGGGAAAAAATCAGATGCATGAAGATCGAATGTCACTGTAGTAGTCTTTCCATGCTCAGAGGAGGTAGGCATGGCAATATCAGGTGGCAGATTACAGCAAGGTTGTCATTATTGAAGTGCAAATGTCTTACAATTTATTCCTCATCATTGGGGTTTTGTTTCCTAAACATCCTTTGGACATCTGGCGTTGTGCAAGAGTCTTTTTTACTTCTCCCTCTTCCAGATATTTCTCCCTATTCATATCCCGTACTCATTCTGCCAGTCATAATCTATTGCAAGGTGAATGTCCACTAATCTGCAATCTGGGAACAGATGGTTTACATGGAAGTCCGCAAATGATTCTTTATGTAACTGCCACACAATTTCCTTGTTAGATGCCGTATGAAACAATTATAAAAATGCTAACTACTTCACATGTCAATACGGTTGTAAGTCAATCAACAGCTAGCCTGGAAGTGGTTGGTAATCCCTTTGGCTGCTTGACCTCTTCGGATCGTTCCCTTTGTTGTGGTGAAGAGGCTTGCTTGCCCCCATGATTCGGAGAGCGATGCCATCGGAAGCACTAGCTTCTTAAACAGTTTAAGAATAAGGGGTAGGCCATTTAGAACTGAGATGAGGAAAAACTTTTTCAGTCAGAGAGTTGTGAATCTGTGGAATTCTCTGCCTCAGAAGGCAGTGGAGGCCAATTCTCTGAATACATTCAAGAGAGAGCTAGATAGAGCTCTTAAGGATAGCGGAGTCAGGGGGTATGGGGAGAAGGCAGGAACGGGGTACTGATTGAGAATGATCAGCCATGATCACATTGAATGGCGGTGCTGGCTCGAAGGGCCGAATGGCCTCCGCCTGCACTTATTGTCTATTGTCTATTCTGGTAGGGCCACCCATGGCGGTAAGGTCGAGGATGAGGGTCCAGACTAAGAACGATCCAACCTACAAGACCTCAACGGTGGACCAGGCGGACGAAGTTATCTTGAACTCAACGGCTATGAAGGCTGCAGCAGATCTATCAACTCCAATCGTCTTGGTTCCCTTGCCATTGGAATGAGTTGATTGATTTGTGAAGGACCGTGTGCTTCTTGGAGTGCAACATCAAGTACACGTTAAACCAACGCACGCACAGGCGTCTTCGTTCTGTGAGCAGCACAAAACTTCACCTAAGACTTTCGGCGATGGGGGAAGGGCGACGGGAGCAGGCTACGTGATGGCTGGAGGCTCCTAGTCATATCTGCCGCTGAACTCATTGCCAGCCACATGAGGTTGTGTTTGGGTTTGAGTTCCAAGATGGCCGTGTTCTTGTCAAATCACAGTTGCCTATTGATAGTTGTAATCTGCATAATTTCGACAGATGTTCACTGCACATGTGCTAACTCTCTGCTTACTGATTTCATTTGCGGTACAACAATGAAGATGGATGTGCAGGATGTTAGTTTAGAGGCTAAGCATACATATTGTCTAATAAACAATTACTAATGATTCAATTTCCTTATATCAAAGAATGTCAAGAAACCTCCAGTAAAGAATGGTGAGGCACATATCATTTGCTGCTGTGATTCTGCAATCTAAACTTGAACAAAATTACAACAGTTCTCCCCATTGACAAGAGATGGACGAAAGGGTGAATACATATTTTTAAAAATTCATTTGCTTTTCAGAATCGAGGCAATGTTGGCAAGGCCACCACTTACTACCCATACCTAATTATCCCGAGAAGTGGTGGTGAGCCCTCTTCAACTACTTCATTCTTTCTGGGAAAGTACTCCCACAAAGGTATTGGACAGGGACTGCCAAGATTTAGATTCATTGAAGGAAAACCAATATAGTCAGGATTGTGTGGAACTTGAAGGCATTATTGACCTTTGTCCTTATCTTCTTTGGTAGCTGGCGTTGTGGTTGTAGCTAACGATGGGTATCTCTGCTTTGCATTTGCGCTGAGGTGCAAAATGAGGCTGCATTTTTCCAGATAAGCGGGCACTATTCCATTACAATCCTAATTGTTGCCTTGTATCTTGTAAAAAGACTTCACGGTGTCAGAAGGGGAATTGCTCGTCACAGAATACCTAGTCTCTGACCTGCACTATAGCTGCCGTAATTGTGTGGCTGGTTCACCAAATTGCTGATTAATTTTGACTCCCATCAACCCACTCCCCCTGGCCAGACTGGTGATTGTGACGGACCTGGTGATGGTAATGCCATTGATTGTCAAAAATAGATCGTTGCTCTCCCTTGTTGGAGGATTGTTTGGCACCTTCTTGATGTTTGTGTTACTTGCCATTCATCCCCCATGGCAGATTTTTTTCCAGGTCTTGTGTGCAGAGATGGGCTACTTATTTGATCTGCTGTTTCAGTTAAGCCCAATTTAAAGGAACAATGCCCATTCTTCTACAAAGAAGCTTCCAGCCATAAAAGCACCCTGGATCCTGTTTAATTGAAAATCAAAATACACTATTGATGTAAGAAATCTGAAATAACAGCAAATGCTGGAGATATTTGCTGGTCAAGCAGCATCTGTGGAGAGAAAACCAAAATCACAATCAGCAAGATTCACTTTTCAGTATTCCCACCACCTACTGTTCGAGCAAAGTTCACAGCTTGTTAGGTGATGGGTGCATGGTCCTCATATTAATCAACCTCCTCTTCTAACTTTTGATGTTCTGTTGATCTGAAGATGGTTAATGAATTCCTTTTTTACCTGCATCATTTTCTGCTATGTTGTGATGTTCAGGATGCAGCACACTGCTCTAATCTTGATCACTCCTAGTGGCAAAAGAGGAGTGGAGTGGAAGTTACTTGAGGTGCTCTCAGGAAGTGGAGTGAAGTTACTTAGGACCTGGGTAACTGGCTTGATGGTGATTCGATTGATGGGGAAGTGACTAGAGGCACGGAAAGAGAAGCATCATAATGCCCCAATTGCTGATTTCCTGGGATGCCAACAGCATGCTCCTTCCCCCCTTGACTGACGAAAAGTATCTTTACCTCCTTCCAACCTTCAGCAGTACTTTAAAGTATCCTTCGATGGTTGGCTCTCAATTCTGCACTTGCTGCCCAATACCAAATCTCTCAACCCTTCCAACCCTTCCAAAGCCTTCACAACCCTTCCAAAGAAGGCAGTGGAGGCCAATTCTCTGAATGCATTCAGGAGAGAGCTAGATAGAGCTCTTAAGGATAGCGGAGTCAGGGGGTATGGGGAGAAGGCAGGAACGGGGTACTGATTGAGAATGATCAGCCGTGATCACATTGAATGGAGGTGCTGGCTCGAAGGGCCGAATGGCCTACTCCTGCACCTATTGTCTATTGTCTGTCTTCACTACAGCTCTTTAAGTACTGGAGTAAAGCCTGTATCATCGTGTTACACATTCAATATTTCAATAGTGCTTTATTTATCACATCTGCAACTGCACAGTGAAATTCTTTTTGCATATGTTATACATGAGGGTGTCGCCATTTTTGGAGCCATTATTCTAAGTCTGGTCGGCCGGTCTGGCCATCTTTGTGTCCCTGGGGCGTCTCTTGCAGCCAACCTTGAAGGCACTGGAGGCATTACCCTCCCTTGCCTGCCTGCTGCCATGCATTCAATGTTAAATCCTCAAGATATAATAAGATGCTGTTCAAATACCACAGACAGATGCGTTGAAATTCACTTGGGTTTACATGATGCATCTGAATACAAAAAGATTGAGTGAACGAGCAAAAATCTGGCAATTGTCTTAAATATGGGAAAAGATAGAATCATCTGCTTTGAACCTAAAGAGTAAAAACAATCCACTTTCCACATAGAAAAAGCAATGGAACTCCGTAAAGACCTGGGAATTTACGTACGTAGATCAATAAAATGCCATGGTTAGATACGGAAAATAATTAAAAGGCTAATGCAATACTGACCTTCATATCTAGAAATAGGGAAGTTGTGTTATAAATATAGAAAGCTTGGATTACTGGATCTAAAACTGGATCTTTTAGTGTTGAAGATAAATAATAAAGCAGACTGGAGTGCACGTTCCATACAGATACATGCAGCCTACTTTTTGAAATCAGAAAATGGTAATCATTGATCTGTCGACAGTTTGAAACAAAATAATTTCTAGCCTCCATGTCTAGAAGAGGGTAGAAATTATGCTGCAAAATGTAGAAAACCTTAGACCAATTCTGGATTATTAGACATTTCTGAAAACTAGAATGATGTTTAGATCTCTGTGCTGAGGCTGTGCGTGTCCGTTGCCTCGGTAGGGGTCGAGCTGCCTGTCCGTGGGCGCGGGGGGGAAGAGAGTGGAAGTTTTGTTGCCCTCCATCACAGTGAGGGGGTGTTTGGAGTCACTGTGATGGATGTTGGTGTTGGGGTCGTGTGTCCTGTGTTCTTTTCTTTTTTGCTGTGTCTTGTGACTGCTGAAATTTCGTTCGGTATTTATACCGAATGACAATAAAGTTCTGTTATAATACATTTCCACACTAAGTAAATCACTATCAGCTCAAGGAACTTGGGGAAAATTGACCTGCAGTTATGCTGCTGATTGCAATCCAGCTGGAGTCTTTGGGTTATGTTGATATCAGAAGTATCTGTGGTCCTCAAACTTGCTTAGGTTTACATGTTGTGATTGTTGGTAATTAAATATTATGGTACACTGTTTATTTTGCATGATATTTTCTGTTAGCCTTTTTAGAGTGAAGTGGTGAGTACAATGTTTTCCCTCCCCAGGAGGAAGAAACACAAGGAAATGCAATGTACGGTTTCAGCATCACGACATACGAGGTAAACCACCTTAATTAACTTTCACAATAATGTGATCCATCACGAATAGTGTATGTCCAGTTGAATTGCTTTGTACTTTCTAATCACACATTGCAATAACCAAATGCCATTGAGGGAGGCCAGTGAGAGTGAGAGAATCTTCTGTGGGGAAACCCATTGATGCTGTGGAGAAGGAAGAGAGGAAGTAAGTCATGTATCCTGGAAGTCAAAGAGGAAGAGAGTGCAGGAAGGAAAGAGATACGCATGATATAGGAGTGGGGATAATCTTGAGTAATGGAGACACAGGGGCCTGCGGAATTTAGATCTTGAGCAAAAACAAGGTGCCGGAGGAACTCAGCAGGTCAGGCAGCATCTGCAGTGGGTCAAGGGCAGATGATGTTACGGATCGAGACCCTTCTTCAGACTGATGGAGAAAAACTGGGAGAGATAGACGAAGGGAAGGGATGGGGCAAAAACTGGCAAGTGATAGATGGATTCAGATGAGTGGAGATAATAACCAAGACTGGAGGTGATAAGGAGACAAAAGGGTTCTGATAAGAAGGAAGATGGGGAGTGAAATGTAGAACCAGAGAGAGAGCAGTGGGTGGAAGAGAATTGGAGGGATCGGGTAATAAAAATGAAAATATGGGACTTGAATTAGGCAGGCGTGGGAGATGAGCAAATGGACGAGAGGAAATAAACTCGGTGACAGGGCAGGGGGAGTGAAAAGATAGGTGTGAGCATGTTGGAGAGGAGCGAGGAGGGAATGGGTAAATGAGAAGCGGAAGGTTTAATGAAATTAGAAACTTCAATGTTCATGCCATTGTAATCTTGATTAATGTGTGAATGATGGGACACCTGAGACCCTTGTAAAATGGCAAATTTGTCTATTGTTCAATGCCATTGAAGGATGATATAAATCTAATTAAAATAGTTAATTCTTCCTTTGCCTGTAAATCGTCTTGGAAGAAATTCAATTTGGGAACCATTGTTTAAAAAAATAAAGATGGTTTAAACTGGAGATATTTTTTTGCTTGAGCTTACTTTGAATAGCACCACATTCCACAAACTCAAGATTTTTTAAAGAAGTTGAATCTGGAAGACTTTGTAGAATATGATATTTGTGGGAAGGTTATTTAACAGTCTGGAAAGTATTAGAACTGATCATTCTGCAGGATCAAAGAGAAGAGCCAAGCTGGTAGCATTCAGAAGATTTCAGCGTGCAGGTACAGCAGGCAGTGAAGAAAGCTAATGGCATGTTGGCCTTCACAACGAGAGGATTTGAGTATAGGAGTAAAGAGGTCCTTCTGCAGTTGTATAGGGGCCCTGGTGAGACCACATCTGGAGTATTGCGTGCAGTTTTGGTCTCCTAATTTGAGGAAGGACATCTTTGCTATTGAGGCAGTGCAGCATAACAAGGTTAATCCCCGGGATGGCGGGACTGTCATGTGAGGAAAGATTGGAAAGATTGAGCTTGTATTCACTGGAGTTTAGAAGGATGAGAGGGGATCTTATAGAGACGTATAAAATTATAAAAGGACTGGACAAGCTAGATGCAGGAAAAATGTTCCCAATGTTGGGGGAGTCCAGAACCAGGGGCCACAGTCTAAGAATAAAGGGGAGGCCATTTAAAACTGAGGTGAGAAGAAACTTTTTCACCCTGAGAGTTGTGAATTTGTGGAATTCTCTGCCACAGAGGGCAGTGGAGGCCAATTCATTGGATGAATTTAAAAGAGAGTTAGATAGAGCTCTACGGGCTAGTGGAATGAAGGGATATGGGGAGAAGGCAGGCACAGGTTACTGATTATGGATGATCAGCCATGATCACAATGAATGGCAGTGCTGGTTCGAAGGGCCAAATGGCCTCCTCCTGCACCTATTTTCTATGTTTTTATGATTGATTTCAGCAGTCCCAAAGTGCGAGTAGTTTGGTTGGCTAAAGATAACCAATTCCTGGGATTTTGTGCAGTTTCAGAACATAGAAATGTAGAAAGAAGCCAGAGTAGGTCACCTGTTGTGCCTGCTCAACCATTCAATAAGATCATGGCTGATCCATATTTCCAGGGCCTCTTTCCTGCACCAATGCCATTTCCCTTAATTTCATTAATAACTAAAAAAAATATTGATCTCTGTCTTGAATGTGCTCAACAATTGGGCCTCCAATGGTACCGTTAAGTAGAGATTTCCAAAAATTCACTTCCTTTTAAATCTCTATCAAAAATCTTTTCATCTCTGTCCTGACTGGCAATCCTCTTATTTTGGTTTGTTTCCTGGTTCTACTCTTCCCGAACGTTGAAAAAATCAATTTAGCAATTGCCCTGTCAAGAATGTAAGAACTTTATATGTTTCAATTAGATGATCTCTTGGTCTTCTAAATGTAATAGTCTGTTTAATCTCTCCTCATGATCAATTGGGGCATTGACTGTAAAAGACGGAGAGTCATTGCAGCTCTGTAGAACTTTGGTTAGGCTACATTTAGAGTATTGTGTGCAGTGCTGGTTGCCTCGATATAGGAAGAATGTGGAGGTTTGGAGAGGGTGAAGTAGAGGTTCATCAGGATGTTGCTTGGATTGTAGTGTGTTAATTATAAGAAGTTGGAAAAACAAATTATTTTCTCTGGAGTACCACAGGCTGAGAGGCCACTACTTGTAAAATTATTAAAGGCAAAGATAGGTTAGATAGTCTATTTCCCAGGGTGGAAATGTCATATACTAGTGGGCATAGGTTTAAGATGAGTGGGCAGTGTTTAAAAGAGATTTGAAAGGCATGTTTTTATACACAGAGGATGATGGGTGCCTGGAATGCACTGCCAAGGGAAGTGGTAGAAGCAGATATGATAGCAACATTTAAGGTATTTATTTCACAAAATGCTGGAGTAACTCGGCGGGTCAGGCAGCATCTCAGAAGAGAAGGAATGGGTGACGTTTCGGGTCGAGACCCTTCTTCAGAGTCACTAGAAGACTATCCTCACTAGAACATCCGTCGCCTCCACCTCCGAGCCTTTTTCCATGGGAAGGAGTCCTCACCCCCCAGTGATGACCCCTTCTCCCACCTCTTGGACCCGCCCCGGCCAACTACCTTCTAGAACAATTTTCTTATAGCAACATTTAAGAGTAATTTAGAAGACGTGTGAACAGACAGGGAATAGAGGAATATTAGCCACCTTCAGGCAAATGGGATTGGTTTAGATTGGCATCATGGTTTGCACGGGCCTGGTGGGCTGAAGGGCTTGCAACTGTTCTGTGTCTTATGTTCTATGACAAACCCACCATCTGGGAATCAATCTAATGAATTGTGCTATACTCGTTCTATCCCAAGCATATCCTTCCTTAGATAAGACCAGTTATGTACATATTATTTCAGATGAAGTCACACCAGGATCTTACCCCATAATTGGTGCAAGATAGAAGACCACTATGAAGGCAGCAAATTAGAGGCACAGAGGAAGAGTTGTAGTAACGTAAGCAAAGGCAGAAAAGGAAATAGGTAACACTAAAGAGTGATAGATCCTAGTGGTGGAGAGGCAATAGCTTCAGAAGCTCAGCTTGGGCACGAACCTTGAGTTGGGACACTTTTTTCTAATTTTTAGAAAACCAGAGCTTGTGCTGGAGCACTTTACCCAATATTGCAACTGACGCAGGGCTGGGTCAAACAGACGCAACATGGAGTCAATGAATGAATTGAGGAGACAACGACTGGGTAGATATGTGGTATCTATTCTGCCTTTGAATGGTGTTTCAAAGGTCACAAATGGTGTCCTATTCAGCTGGCTGGAGGTGCAATGAGCACATTGAAATAGGTTGGAGACAGCAAATAAGAATGATGAAGGTGTTCAAAATCATGCTTGGTATTAACAGTACAAATAAGTAATTACCTCCAGGGACATTTAAGTTACTAGCAAAAGAGTTTGTGGCAACAACATGAATTATTTAAGGCAGTATTTTTAAAGAATTATAATGGGACTAAAGGAGACCACTTACTTCTTAATGGAACATCCTGTCATCCCCATTTGCCTAGTCTTTTGTCACAGCTCTGCAGATGACTCTTTCTCAAGTGCCTAGTCAATTCTCATTTAAAGGCACTTGTTGATTCTCTTTTCATCAGCTTCCAAGGCAGCAATTTCCAGATCATAACTACACTGTGATGAAACTGCAATGTTTCCTCTTATCTCCTATCTGTTGCGCAGAATTTTAAATCTTTTAAATGTCTGTTAATGGATTTAGCTTCCCACTATTTACCTTATCTAAAGCAATCGCTTCCCACTATTTACGTTACCTGCTGCCTCACAGCACCGGAGACTCGGGTTCAATCCTGACCTCGGGTGCTGTCTGTGCTGAGTTTGCACGTTCTCTCTGTGACCGCGTGGGATTGCTCCGGTTTCTTCCCATATCCCAAAGACGTACAGATCTTGTAGGTTAGTTGGCTTCTGTAAACGGCCCCTCGTGCATAGGAAGTGGATGCAAAAGTGGGATAAATATAGAATTAGTTTGAACAGGTGATCGATAGTCGGAGTAGACTTGGCAGGCCAAAGAGCCTTTTTCCATGCTGAATCTGTAAATTAAACTAAACAGTTATGAACGTGTACATCTATCATTTCTTGCCTCAATCTTCTTAGGCCCAAGACAAACAATGCGAGATCACCCAGTCTAAACTGATCACTCTTCCCAAGAACCATGCTAGTCATTTTTTTCTGCGCCCTCTCACATACTTCCTGAAGTTAGTGGACCAGAGTTGGACACTACTCCAGTTAGTTCCAACGAGTGTTGCACAGTTGGGGGGCACGATAGCGCAGTAGTGGAGTTGCTGCCTTACAGCGGCTGAGACCCAGGTTCAATCCTGACTACGATTGATGTCTGTACGGAGTTTGTACGTTCTCCCTGTGACCTGCGTGGATTTTCTCCGGTTTCCTCCCACACTCCAAAGATTTACAGGTTTGTAGGCTAATTGGCTTGGCATAATTGTAAATTGTCTGTAGTGTGTGTAGGATAGTGCTAGTATGCAGGGATCGCTGGTCTTCCTATAATATTATTGATACCGATGTTTATGACAAACTCAAACTTCTCAGTCTTCCCAGGCAGAATTTTTTGCAACCACCCAGGATTATCCCTGACCCTCGCACCAAGAAGGCAACATAGTATCCTGAATTATGTACACAACTACAGAAATCCCTCACTGTATCTGTATCAAACCCCTTATGATCCCTACTCACTCGACCTTCCTGATGCTCCCTGTCCAACTCAGCCACACATGGCATCATGGCCTTGCCTTTGGCTATAATCCTCAGAAGAATCCTCCATCAATATTGACAGCCAAACATTTGTCATAGAGCAAGATGCACTTATGGCTCCCCTGAACCACCTACATTTGTTTCTCTGCCTGTATCTTTTTGAGCCCAAGGTGAACAGAACTGGAACATAGATACTCGGCGATCGTTTTGTTGAACATCTCCGCTCAGTCCACCTAAACCTACCTGATCTCCCGGTTGCTAAACACTTTGACTTCCTCTCCCATTTCCACACTGACCTTTCTGTCCTGGGCCTCCTCCATTGTTAGAATGAGGCCCAGTGCAAATTGGAGGAACAGCACCTCATATTTTGCTTGGGCAGCTTAAACCCCAGCGGTATGAATATTGACTACTCTAACTTCAAGTAACCCTTGCTTTACCTCTCTCTCCATCCCTCCCCCCTTTCCAGTTCTCCGACCAGTCTGACTGTCCCCCTGATTACATTGTATCTCTGCTTTGCTGTCACCTTCTCCGAGCTAACAATGATCTATTCTACATTTTTCTTGATCACATCTCTTTTGATCTTTTACACTTCCTTATCTCTGTAACTTCCTCTCCCTTGATGCTCAGTCTGAAGAAAGGGCTCGACACGAAATGTCACCCACTCCTTCTATCCAGAGATGCTGCCTGCCCTGCTGAGTTACTCCAGCATTTTGTGTCTATCTTCGGTGTAAACCAGCATGTGCAGTTCCTTCCTACACTGAACAGCTCCTGAAATATGGCATTCATAAAATACGCAGTCTCCATCTTAGATAGCAGTGACATTGCTTAAACTCCAAAGCCCAGAGCTCAAGCCCAGTTGGAGACACTACGCTGTGGTTATTCATTCCATGAATCTGCAGTGCCTTCCCATGCTTCTTTATGTTTATTGGAGTCATTTAATTAATAGTTAGAGAATATTAGTTACAACTATTAAAATACTTATCCTGATTGAATCTTCTAAATTCCCGAGCTGATTGTTTAACTCACTGGAGCTCTGTCTCCCATTTTTACTCTGTGCTTCCGACTATTACATGATGTCAGTTCTTTTCATGCATTCCTCTGAAGCCATACCATGTATGGAGCATTGCTGTCCTGCAAAGCTGCCAAAGGGGAATCTGATAATGGCCATCGGCTCTTTAGTGATCTCTGAATTTCAGATTAATGCTCATAGTATTGCTACATTTTAACACCCATTTGACATACATCATGGTTTTCCATGCTGATGCCATGAACAATAATATGTTTTTGTGTTTTATGTCACGATGCGGTAAACATAATTTGAGAAATAAATCAAACAAAAGCAGACGCATGCTTTCTCAGTATCCTAAATTCAGCTATTTCAGGCATGTAGCAGAGCTGGTGAAATAGTTGGGCGAAATTCTGTTCTGTAAAAACATATAAGAAATGTTGTCTTTCATTATAGTGTCAAAAAGGAAGTGCTCTTTTAAACTGTTACTTAAATATATCCTGCTATGTTTCAGATGATGGGAATCATTCTGACAAGACCAAAGAATTATTTCCGTGGTCTGAAGCCGCAGACAGCAGTAAATCAAAGGGCAAAGACAGACTGACTGGGAGAGCCAGAAGCTTTAAGTAAGTGCAAGAGTGAAAGTGGAACATCTCTATATTCTGTTGGCAACTTTACTGTTTGTGAAACTTGAGGCGACCATAATGTGAGTGTCCAGAATTCAATTTTGAAGCTTGGGGCAGGATTGAAGGACTTCTACTTTTAAATTACTAGTCAAGTTATTATCCAAAATGTTAGGTTTCAAAATAAGTAGATTCCAATACTGATCAAGAATTCACTGGAATCGATCCAAGTAAAACTTTTCAAAGTAATTGATGATTAAACAACTGTGACTGTTGTTTATCTTAAAATATGAATTCTTGACATTGCAGCGGTGTTTGGCACCAAAGAACTCTACTGAGACTGAACCAGGAGAACATTCTTATGGCTCTTCTTGGCTCATCAAAAGTTGTACCTTATGGAAACAGGTTATTTGGCCCACCGTTTAATGTTGTTGAATGGACATCTTGTGGCATCCCTGATGGTGACCCACACATGGTTCGAACCCTCGGCTCGGGGGGTGGGGTCACAGAGCTTGGAATGGGGAGGAGTGGCAGTTGGTAGGGGAGTTCCAGGAGGAGTTGAACTGGTTGGGGGTTTGGGGAGCTGTATGGTGCTTGAGGTATAAAGAAAACTTCGCTTGACACGAGTCCCGCTTCATTGGATTTGCTTGACGCTCGTGTCCCGCTTCATTGGTGACCCCGACGGTCCGAAATAGGTATTTTGGATCGCAATAATGGACACCGCCAGCGCTCGGCCCGCCGTTGCCGCCGACCATGCCCGACAAAACGCAGTCGTACTTAAGCTGGCGGTTTTCTAGACCTCGCAGCCCCAGGTGTGGTTCCAGCAGGCGGAAGCTCAATTCCACATCCGCATGATTACAGCCGACGACACCCACTGCTTCTATGTTGTCAGCGCGCTCGACCAGGAGATGGCCGGTCGGTTGGTGTCTTACCTGTGCGAGCCGCCAGCGGCCAACAAATACGAAGGCCTCAAGACGCTGCTCCTCTGCACTTTCGGGCTCAGCCGCCTGGAGCGAGCGGCGCGGATCCTCCACATGGGCAGGTCGGCGACCGTAAGCCATCGTCCCTCATGAACGAAATGCTCACGTTCATGGACAGCCACAGGCCCTGCCTGCTTTTAGAGTACGCCTTCCTTGAGCAGTTGCCCGATGACATCTGCCTGCTCCTCTCAGGGGCGAGTTTCGATGACCCCCTGCAGCTAACGGAATGCGCAGACGAGCTGGCAGGGCGGAGGTTCGCTCGATCGTGTGTCGACTGCACCTTCGAGGGCATAGCGACCTGGGGCCGTGCCCACCGGGGGCTCAGCTGAGCCTCTTGCTTCGGGAGAAGCTGGTATGAGCAACAAGAAGAAGTGGTGATTCTACCACCAACACTGGGGTTCCGCGGCCCACCAATGCCGCTCGCCTTGTTTGTTTCTGGGAATTGCCGGGGCTGGCCGCCAGTAATCACCTCGACGGTTGGCCAGATACACCGCTTATGTGCATGGGACCGGCGCTCAGGACGACGATTCCTGGTGGACACGGGCAGAAGTCAGCGTTTTGTCCCCATCGGGGATTGACACTCGTTCTGGGAAGCAGGGGCCCTCGTTAACTGCCGCGAATGGCAGCACCATATGAACTTACAGCGTCGGCACCATTCCGTTTATCTTTGGCTCTTGCCACATCACCTGGCCTTTCGCCGTTGCAGACGTGTCCCAGCCGTTGCTGGGCGCCGACTTCCTGCGGGCACAATCACTTTTAGTTGACGTGAGGGGGCAACGCCTCGTCCACGCTTCCACATTGGAAGTGATCTCCTTGCGCCCTGCTGCGTCCGCCACGCCAATCTGCAACCCGGTATCTGCAGTGGACAACATTTACGCCCAAATTCTGGGGGACTTTCCTGAAACTTCGACTCCGCAATTCCACTTGGCCATCTCGAAACATGATGTGGTGCACCACATTCTTACTTCGGGACCACCGCTCCACGCCTGCGCTCGCAGGCTGCCTCCCGACAAGCTCCAGATCGCCAAAGCGGAGTTTTGCAACATGGAGGCTATGGGAATTGTCCGGTGCTCGGATAGCCCACGGGCTTCCCCGCTTCACATGGTACCGAATGCCTTCATGTAGAGGCCTTATGGCGACTATCGCCGCCTGAATGACACCACCATCGCGGTTCGCTACCCCATTCCCCACATCCAGGACTTCTCTGCCCATCTGGTTGGGGCTAAGTTCTTTTCAAAGGTCGACTTAGTCCGGGGTTACCACCGTGCGGCCGGAGGACGTGCCCAAAATGGCTGTAATCACCCCCTTCAGGTTGTTTGAGTTCCTGTGTATACCCTTCGGTCTTAAGAATGCCGCGCAGGCTTTCCAACGCCTGATGGACACTGTGGGTCGGGGACTCGATTTCCTTTTCATTTACATGGACGATATCCTCGTGGCTAGTCGCTCTCGGCAAGAACATTGCGCCCACCTCCTTTTGTTGTGCCAGCGCCTCAGTGAGCATGGTCTTGTCATCAACCCCGACAAATGCCAGTTTGGCCTCCGTGCCATCGACGTGCTGGGCCACCGCGTGATGCAACACGGTGCAGTTCCGCTCCCAGACAGGGTCGAGGCCATTCGCCAGTTTCCGCGGCCTTCCACAGTGCGGGGCCTTCAGGAGGTGATAATGTTCACGTTTTATCACCGATTTGTGGCGGCGGTGGCAAAGATAATGCGGCCACTCTTTCAGTTGCTAACTAGTAAGTGGTGGGAGGTGCAGTGGAACGATGACGCGGAGACTGCTTGTGACGGGGTGAAGGAAGCGTTGGCTCGGGCGGCGATGCTGGTGTATCTGTGGGTCGATCCCCCTACTGCCCTAACGGTGGATGCCTCGGACTCCGTGGTCGGCGGCGTGCTGGAGCAGCCGCTCGACGGTCACTGGCGGCCTCTCGCCCTTTTTCAGTCGCCAGCTTAACCCGGCGGAACGGATGTACAGCGCGTTCCACTGGGAGCTTCTTGCCTTGCACTTGGCAGTACGACACTTCCGCTATTTCCTGGAGGGCGGGACTTTACTGCCTTCACTGACCATAAGCCCCTCACCTTTGCCTTCGCTAAGGATTCGGATTCCTGGTCCGCACGGCAGCAGCACCAGCTCACGGCAATCTGCGAATTCACGACCGACATCCGCCACATTGCAGGCAAATGTGACCTGGTTGGGGACGCCCTGTCCTGCCCAGCTAATGAGGCTGTCCTCGATGTGGGCCCGGGCATTGATTATTCCGCCTTGGCTGCGGCCTAGTTGGCGGACGAGGAGCCTACTGAACTGCGGTTTCTGGTTCGTTGCTGGACGATGTGCCGTTGGGTCCCTCCGGCGTTACTGTCCAGTGTGACGTTTCCACGGGGCAGCCGCGGCCCATTGTCCCGGCTGCCTGGCGTTGCCGGATTTTCGACGTTATTCATGGGTTGGCCCTCCCGTCTATCCGTGCGACGGTCGCGATGGTGGCGGCACGTTTCATGTGGCATGGGTTGCGGAAGCAAGTCGGTCGTTGGGCCGTGGGCGTGCATTCCGTGCCAAACATCGAAGGTGCAGCGGCACGTCCGGGCGCCAGTGCAGGAGTTCGTAGTGCCTCGACGGGCGCTTTGACCATGTTCACCTGGATATCGTGGGGCCACTGCCTCCATCTCGGGGTGCCTCGCATCTTGTGACGGTGGAGGACCGTTTTACGCAGTGGCCAGAGGCCATTCCACTTCTGGACACTTCTGCCCTGTCGTGTGCTCGCGCCCTCGTGGCCCACTAGATTGCCCGTTTCGGGGTGCCGTTGGACATTTCCTCGGACCGGGTGCCCAGTTCACGTCTGAGCTGTGGTCCACCATGGCTCGCCTGTTGGGGACACAGCTTCACCACACGACGGTGAATCATCCCCAGTCTAAAGGGTTGGTGGAGCGGTCCCACCGCCATCTCAAGGCCGCGTCGAAGGCATGTCTCACGGGCCCCAAATGGATTGATGAGTTGTCGTGGGTTTTGCTGGGCATTCGGACCACCCCAAAGGAGGATTTGGCTTCGTCCTCAGCCAAATTAGTCTATGGCGTCCAGCTCACTGTTCCCGGGGAATTTATTCCGGCCGCTGGTGCATCCCGGGAGCAGCCGTCATCTGGGTTGGTTTACGGGAGAACATCGGCGCCCTGTCTCCTGTCCCGTCGTCTCGCCATGGGGTGGCTCCTGCCCATGTGCCGCTAGTTCTCATGGACTGTTCGTATGTTTTTCTGCGCCGCGACACCCACAGGTCGCCTTTGCAGCGCCCATATGAGGGTCCCTTTCAGGTGCTGCAGCATGGGCCTACTACTTTTGTTTTGGACATGGATGGTCGGCGGGAGACTGTCTGTGGCTCATTTGAAGCCGGCTCATTTGGACCTTAGCGAGCCAGTGCTGGGCATTCGGACCACCCCAAAGCCACGTCGTCGGGGTCGTCCGTCGTCCCGGTTGCTGCCTCGTTCGTCCGTACCCGGCGTGTCCCCTGTGCGTGGGGACATATGCACGAGGTCCGGCCGCCTCGTTCGTCTTCCCGTTCGCTTCCGTGCCTCTTGTTCTGGGGGAAGGGGGGTCCAGTGGCGGTCCCTGGTGGTGAGCCACGAGTGGTGCGAACCTTCGGCTCGGGCGGTGGGGCCACGGAACTTGGAATGTGGAGGAGTGCCGTTGATAGGGGAGTTCCAGGAGGAGCTGAACTGGTTGGGGGGTTGGGGAGCTGTATGGTGCTTGAGTAACAAAGAAAACTTCACTTGATATGTGTCCCGTTTCATTGGCTTTGCTTGACACTTGTGTCCCGCTTCAATCTATACTTATTAATCCCATCTATTTTTATTATATAACAGAGCTTTATTTATTTATTTATACTATCTTCCAGCACTTTTATGCCTGAGTGATTCAAGTGCTTGTCTAGACACTTAAATATTGTCAATGACAATGTTCCCTCCACTTTCCCTGGCAGTGTATTCCAAGTACTTGCCACTCTATCAAATCCACTGTAAATCTCTTCTGCCTTACCCTATATCTATGCCCTTTATTTTTATCTACCTCTGATATGGGGAAATGTTTCCTACAGTCTTCCCATCTATTCCTCTCCATAGATTTCTCTCATGGACCATCCATTCTGTTTACAAAGTAATAGATGCCACATTCAAGAAGTGTTACAAGTATGTTGCCAGAACTCGTAGACCTGGGCTAGAGGAAGAAGTTGTGCAGGCCAGGATTTTATTCCTTCGAATGCAGAAGGATGAAGGATGATCTTATAGAGGTGTATCAAATCATGAGGGGAACGGATAGGATGAACACACAGTCTTTGCCCAGGATAGAGAAATCAACACTATAGGTTTAAGGTATAAACCTATAGAGAGGGGTAAGATTTAATAGGAACCTGCAAAACTTTTTCAGATAGAGTGTGACGGGGATATGGAACGAGCTGCCAGAGAACGTAGTCGAGGTAGGTACAATAACAACACTTAAAAGACATTTGAACAGATAGCTGGATTGGAAATGTTTCGAGGGATATGGGTCAAACACAGACAGATAAATTAAATGTCAAATTGTAAAAGAAGAAAATCACACTAAATGAAAGTGCGAATTTGTTTTCTGGAAGAAACTCTGTTTCTGGAATCTTAGCTTGGCTTTGGATACTTTCATGCTCAGATTCACTTTCATGTTCATGTGATTTCTGCACATTAATAATATTATTAACAATTAATAATCATTATTATTATTTATTAATAATTAATAATTATTAATATATTATTATAAGATTACATAGATTACAGAACAAACCCCTTATGTGCTCAAACATTTCAGCACTGTTTGGAACAACTTGAGGAATCCTCTTTGATTTGATACTGTAGTTGTTCAAATGCTGAACTTTAAAATCATCCTTCAAAACAACATCATCAACAGTATAAGAAAATAACTGCAGATGCTGGTACAAATCGATTTATTTTGTTCGGATAATGAATGATAAGGATTCCATCCATCTTTTCTTAAATTGTGGGGTGACGTAATATCCAGAAAAAGTCACAATCCAATCCTTTTGTCATATTAGTCACTTCATGCCTGAGTGTCAGTTGTGTGCACTGATGTTTACTTTGACCTTTCAATTTTGAACAGGCCCTCTGAGCTTGCCGCAACCAGTGACCACCCCTGTACACTAGCACTATCCTACATAATAGGGACAATTTACAATTTTTACCAAACCAATTAACCGGCAAACCTGTACATCTTTGGACAGTGAGAGGAAATCGGAGCACCCGGAGAAAGCCCACACAGTCACAGAGAGAGTCACAAGGCGGCACAGTGGCGCAGCGGTAGAGTTGCTGCCTTACAGCGAATGCAGCGCCGGAGACTCAGGTTCGATCCTGACTACGGGCGCCGTCTGTACGGAGTTTGTACGTTCTCCCCGTGACCTGCGTGGGTTTTCTCCGAGATTTTCGGTTTCCTCCCACACTCCAAAGACGTACAGGTATGTAGGTTAATTGACTGGGTAAATGTAAAAATTGTCCCTAGTATGTGTAGGATAGTGTTAATGTGCGGACTCGGTGGGCCGAAGGGCCTGTTTCCGCGCTGTATCTCTAAATCTAAAATCTAAAAAAATCTAAATCACATAATCAGGATCGAGCTCAGGTCTCTGGCACTGTGAGGCAGCAAGTCTACTGCTGCTCCACTGTGCGGCATTTTGATAAGACAAACCAGGGCAGGATTTATACTGTAAATGAGAGGGCTCTGAAGATAGTTGTAGAACAGAGAGACCTCAGGGTGCCAGTATATAGTTCCGCAAATGTGGCAAAACAGATGGACAGATTTGTGGAGATGGCATTTGGCATATTGATCTTCATTGGTCAGGGTATGGGATAGGAGCTAGGGCGTCACGTTACGGGTGTACAAGGTAAGGTCACAATTGGAGTACTGTGTATGGTTCTGGTCACCCTGCTATAGAATGTCATTAAATTGAAAAAGGGAGGCTGAATAGGCAGAAATATTTTCCCAGGAACATGGCAGGCTGATGGGTAAATATACAAGTTCATAAAATAATGAGGGGGCATAGATAAGGTGAATAGCCACATTTCTCTCCTCTATTAGGGGACTCCAAAACTAGAGGACACATGTTTAAGGTGAGAGGAGAAAGATTTAAAAGGAACGAGGGACAGAGAGTGGTGCATGAAACAAGTTACCAGGGCAAGTGGTAGTGGAGGTGGGTACATTTACGACATTTAAAGGACACTTGGACAGATACATGGGGAAGAAAGGACTGGAGGGATATGGGCCGGGCGAAGGTAAGTGGGACTAGCTCAGTTGGGGCAACTTGGTCGGCATTGATAAGGGCCCATTTCTGTGCTGTCTAACTCTGTGCCTCAAACGATATACACTTCACAACTGTGACCTGAGTTACTATGGTGGGAAGACAGGAGGTTGCAGGAGAAAATTGGAACACGTTATTTTCGAGGGATGAAGAGAAACAATGCAACTGTCTCCATGAGCCCCCAATAAAAGCTGGAAATGACAGCTCCTGCCTTCCTTCAGTTTCATATGAATGGTTGTCAATAGCTGAGAAGTGTAGTCTCATTAACAAGATGACTGTCATCCTGCTAATATATCGGTGTCACTTGAACTACCCACATCTGCCATGATTTAAACAGAAGTATTCAGATCGTGGCATTATGGAGTGGGATGGGAACAGTGGAGTCAGCTTTCCGAGTTCACTAATATAAGTCTTCTGACTCTTATCTTTGTTTACGTTTAAGTCCCACCCTCTCCTCTGTGGATTTAAAATAATAAATGAAAATATCGCAAAGCATAAAACAAATATGTTTTCATGTTTAAGAACGAATAAAATTGTTTCCTGGAAAATGGGAAAATAAGCCTTGTTATCTATGTTGTCAGCCAAACAGATGTATTTTCCATTATTTGTGAAAAATATGCCTCTGGTAGATACAAAATGCTGGAGTAACTCAACGGAACAGGCAGCATCTCTCTGGTAGTAAGGTCATCAATCCTTGTAGTTTTCTTTTTTTTTTTTACTGCAAAAAATCTGAGGTTAGGAGTATTACGAGCAACAAGAATATGAAATGTAATACTATATGAATAGGGAAGGAAAAAAGTCGTAAATTAGGACTGTGTAGCTTTGGCCAATCAGAAGAAAAGTTACTTTGTTCATTTATACCAGATCGCAAAGCGAAGGAATAGCAGTTGAAATAGAATGTTTGGCAACATGAGAATTGTAAATAAATATTTTAAATTCAGGGACTGATGGACATTTGAACACTAGGAGAAGGTAAGAGTATGGAAATGGATGGGAACATTGAACAATGTACATTGAAGAGGCAGCCCTGACGCGTCAAAGTGCCTTCTCCCTCGCTCGTATTATACAATACAATACATCTTTATTGTCATTGTACAGGGGTACAATGAGATTGGGAATGCACCTCCCATACGATGCAATAAATTAATTAGCTAATCAGTATAAATTTAGACAACCCAGTGAAACAAAATTTGAAACAGTTTTAAAACAGTATAGAGTTCAAGTAGGTCTATGCCGGTTCACTGTGCGATGTGACCATCCGGCTCAGCAGGACCCGTTCATAGCAGCTATGGCCCTGGGGATGAAGCTGTTCCTGAGTCTGGAGGTGCGGGCGTAGAAGGCCTTGTATCGTCTGCTCGATGGTAGTAGTTCGAACAGACTGTTGCAGGGGTGTGAAGAGTCTTTGTGGATGCTGGTGGCTTTTCTGAGGCATCGTGTGTTGTAGATGCCCTCCAAGGCTGGTAGCTGTGTTCCGATAGTCTTCTGAGCTCTATGGACTACCCGCTGAAGAGCTCTCCTCTCTGCCTCCGTTTTTGCAATTTTTCAGTGCATACTTTCATTTTCTTAATCCTGTATGGGTAATTTTTACTTGAAGTTATAAATTTGTGGAGTACGTTTTACATAATTTGTTGAAGTGATCAATTAAGTAACAGAATCATATTAGTAAATTGAAACATGGAATTGTATTATATGATAATAGTAATAATGTAGTAATAATAAGTAATAGTAATAATAGTAATAATGAAACTGGATTACTAAATTGTGTATTGGAAGGGTTATTGTACAATAAGCTAATGTGACTATCATTTATTATATAAACAGGATGGATAACAAAGCAAAGACCGACATACAAAGAGATGCTGTGGAACAAGTATGTATGAGATTCTGCTAATCTAAGGTCATTGTAAATATATTGGAAATCTTTCCTTTTCTGTTTCCTTTTCACTTATTTTTTAAATTTCTAATAAAATATGAACGCTTTTAACAAGCCAGAGTAAGTTAGAAAATGTATTTCATAAATGAAAGTAAAAATGGACCAGGTGTAAACTCTCTCCGATCAAACAGTACTGATTTGGAATGATGTCAATACTGGCTATCAAGGGCACATCTGAGGCCAGCGACAGTCATGAAAAAGTGCACAAACCCAATATTTATTGTATTTGAAAAATATATGTTAACCTTTGGGATTATAAGCATTAAGTCAACAGTCTTGCCCCCAAAATCCTTCCTCAGTGTAAACTGTTGCAGCAAAACTTAATAACTGTCTGATGACAGAATTTTGTTTTTTTTCCCCCTCATATTCTTAAACTCAATTTTGTAATGTAAAAGTGGAGAAAAACTTGTAAAGTCCCACAAATTTCCTGCTGTCAGCATCAAGATAGAGTGCTTGGAGGTAGCCACATAAATGAGCAGCAAAGGGTGCTGTACCCTTCTGCTAGTTTCAGTGTTGAACTAGTTTATCAGTTCAGAAAGGGAAGCATCGAGCATATGCACATTTGATGAACCATTACATCCCTCGCCTCAGTCTGGATTCAGCTCTGATCCAGCATATCCTCCTCACATCAACGTATCTTGCAGGTATATCTTGTGTAAGAAAATAACTGCAGATGCTGGTACAAATCGAAGGTATTTATTCACAAAATGCTGGAGTAACTCAGCAGGTCAAGCAGCATCTCAGGAGAGAAGGAATGGGTGATGTTTCGGGTCGAGGCCCTTCTTCAGACTGATGTCAGGGGGGCGGGACAAAGGAAGGATATAGGTGGAGACAGGAAGATAGAGGGAGAACTGGGGGGGGGGGGGAAGAGAGGGACAGAGGGGCTATCTAAAGTTGCAGGTATATCTTTCTCATTCTCCAACTACTCGGCCACCACAGGCACTCAGTCTCAACTTAACACAATCTTACTGTTGCCACTTGCCACAGTATTTATGCGCATGTACACCATTTACCACTAATCTTAATCATAGGTCTTTTTCTTTTACATAAGGAAGGAGTATAGAGCGGTAGGGCCAGGAGTAACTTAACTGTAGTTCTGTTGGTAATCAGAGAAGCATCAGAAACGAGGAGAAAGTTCCAGCTCATTTAACCATATTGCACACAGTATTTATGCGCATGTGAATAAGAATAACATGTACCAACCTAGTAACACCTTACCTTGACAGGCTCAACTAGATGTTTATTCTAAAAGTTAAAGACTGCAAATGCAGAAAACTTGAATTACTGTAAGAGCAGAAAATGTTCTGCAGGCAATATTTGTGGAGAAAGAATGAGTTAACATTTCAGGTTAATGACATGTTAGCCATCTCTCCATCAACAACTATTGCCCTTTTCCCATTCTCAGGGGATGCAGCACTTGCCCTTTACCTCTTCCCATCAGGAATCAGCGCCGCTGCTCCACTCTCTTGCCCGGCCCCGCCTCCCTCTAACGCAGCAAAATAAGAACAAACACAAGTGTAGTTGCTGTTCAGAACCCCCACATCCCCGGGGTGAGAGGCGGCGGCGGCGAGGAGGGAAGTTTCACTTGTGTTTGTTTGTATTTCGCTGCGTTCGAGGGAGACGGGGCCGGAGAAGAGAGTGGAGCAGCGGCGCAGATCTCGCTGGTTCTGGGAGAGAGAGCGGGAGGGAGGGAGAGAGGGAGGGAGCAGCACTCACTGACGCCCTCCCCCTCCCCGCCTTCCTGCTCTCACCTGCTACCCAGACTCTCTCTCCCCCCCCCCCCCCCTCCCCAGGTTGAGCGGCGGTGAGGAGGGAAGCTTCGAGGGGGCGCTGCGATCTCTCGCCTTGACCCAGCTCTGGGTCGGTGGTGATCCGCTCTCCGGCGAACCTTCGCCGGCAGCTTCTGCCTCCAGTCCCCGCTGTCTAAGAGCTTGCTGCGGGCCGGATAAAATCTCATGGCGGGCCGGATGTGCCATAGTTTGGGGATCCTTGCTGTATACCGTTAGCTTGCTCTCCATGGCCCCCATGCGATCTAACCTTCCAAACAGCCCACCATGCAGAATCTTATCGAAGGCTTTGCCGAAATCCATATAGACAACGTTTACAGCCTTGCCCTCGCCAACCTTCTTGGTTACTTCAAAAAACACAATCAATTCGTATGAACACGATTTCCCACATACAAAACCATGCTGACTATCCCTAATCAGCCTCTGTCTATCCAGATGTCTACCTTATCCCTCAGAATCCTCTCCTGTAACTTATCTACCACAGATATTAGGCTCACTGGTCTATAGTTCCCGGGCTTTTCCTTGCAACTTTCTTAAATAGAAGCACAATATTAACCACCCTCCAGTAATCTGATACCTCACCTAACGAACCGGTATCTCACCTATCGATGATTCATATATGTTAGCTGGGACTCCTACAATTTCTTCTGTAACTCCCCACATGTCCTCAGATATGTCTGATGAAGTCAGAGAGATTTATCTACCTTCATATGCCGTAGGACGTCTAGCACCTTCATGTTAATACGGACTGTCCTCAAGACATCTCCATTAACTGTCCCAAGTTCCCTGGCTTTCATGTCTGATTCTACGACAAAAACAGAGGATAAATACTCATGGAGGACTTTGCCCATCTCCCATCTTTGCGCATACATAGATGGCTGCTTTGGTTTGTGAGGGGGCATATTCTCTCTCTGGTTAGACTCCTTCCCTTAATGTACATCAAATCTCTTTGGCTTCTTAATTTTATCTGCTAGAGCTATCTCCTCTCCTCTTTTTACCTCCTGATTTCCTTCCTAAGAGTGTGCCTCAATCCCCTAAACTCCTCCAGGGATGCACCTGATGTCAGCTGCCTATACTTGGCCCATGTCTCCATCTTTTTCCTGACCAGAGTTTCAGTTTCTCTCAACATTAAAGCTTCCTTACTCCCATCTGCCTTGCCCCTCACTCTAAAAGAAACATGCACGCTTTGAAACTCTCACCATTATTCTTTTAAAAATCTCACTTTCAGAATGTCCTTATCCCTGCAAACAACCTACTCCAATCAACTTTAGCAAGTTAGACACAAAGTGCTGGAGTAACTCAACAGGTCAGGCAGCATCTCTGGAGAACATGAATAGGTGATGTTTCGGGTCGGAACCTTTCTTCAAACTTGAACTCAATAGATGATGCCTGACAATGTCAGTCTGAAGAAGGACTGAAAAACATCATCTATCCATGTTCTCCAAAGATACAGCCTGACCCGCTGAGTTACTCCTGCACTTTGTGTCCTTTTTTTTGTAAATTAGCATCTGCAGTTCCTTGCTTCTATGCTCTGACTTTAGCAAGTTCCTATTTAATACCATCAACGTTGGCTTTGTCCCAATTCAGAACTATAAATTGTGGGCCAGCCCTGTTCTTATATCTATTTTAAACCTAATAGAACTGTGGTTGTTGGTCCCAGTACTGACTACTAATTGGTAGTGAAAAGTATGTTACCTAATCTGTAGCTTCTGCCGACAGACATCAGACAGCTCACATTTTAAGGTGGATGAGGCCTTCTGATGCATAGGGATCTTCCCTGCACATACAGAAAAAATGCTCTTCACTTAGAATCGATAATTTTAGCATATTGGTCATTGCAGAGATATCATTATCAACATGTAGAGCTTGAGGCCCCCTGAGAGTATAATCATGGGAGCAAGGCAAAAATGTTGGACTATGTCCTCAGTGGATCTGCAGTTATTGTCATGCAGAGTTACAAGTGCAGGTTCACAGTGTCAGTCATTATCACATGGACTGACCAGAGGGTCAGAGATGATGAGGTGGTCATTTGCTGCTAATGCTAATTAATCATCATTACAGCAAGAAATTGAACCAATATTAGCGGCTTTGGAAATGGTGAAATATATCATGAGGGACCCAAGGTGCCGGGTGGAACATTTCCCAGTTAATGCACTGCAACAGTGAATTCCCTCAGAACTCGATGTTAAAATGTGAAGCAAAAGAAACTGCACCAGTCTGAAGCAGCGTCCTGACCTCAGTTCAGTTTAGTTTATTGTCACGTGTACCGAGGTACATAGAATAGCTTTATGTCGCGTGCTAACCTCCCTTCACAGATGCTGCCTGACCTGCTGAGTTTCTCCAGAACTTATTGCATTCAAGTGTGATTTGGCATTTGTGTTTGGAGATGAGAGGAATTAATGTCACTGAAGGTTAGAAGCTGTGGGAGTTGATTGGGGAAACGAGTACTTGACATAAGATGTATTATGCCATGAAGGTTTGGTGCCCATTCGTGTCCATTTAAGAGTGCAGTTCACTGCAAATGACTAACCCAATGCAGGGACAAAGGCATTGAATGAAGAATTTGGGACATAATAAGGCCAACATTTATTGGCCAGTCGCAGTTGTACTGGGGATGGTGGTAGTGAGCGACATTCTTGAACTACTGCAATTGTTCTAGAAAGTATACCTACTTTGCAATTAGCAGGAAGTCCCATGATTTAGATGCAGCAACAATGAAGGATGGTGAAATACCTCCAAGTCAGATGGTGTGCATCTTGGAGAGGATTCTGCAGATACTGGTGTTCCCATCTGCCTGTTGCACTTGTCCTTCTTCGTGGTAGAGGTCATCAGTCTGAGAGGTCCTGATGGAGTAGCCTGGGCAAGTAACTGCACTACTCTGTATAGATGACAGGCACTGTGCAGGAAGTAAATCTTTGTTGGAGTGGCGAATGGAGTACTGATAAAGTGGACTGCTTTGCCCTGATGGTGTCAAGGCACTGCACTCATCCAGGCAAGTGGAGAGTATTCCATCATGCTCCTAATTTGTGCAGTGTAGATTTTGAGAAGGCCTTGGAGTATTAGAAAAGGAAAGGCCTTGGGTATCAGGAGGTGAGTCACTGGATACCAAGCTTCTGCCTGATACTTGCGGACAGTTAACTTTTCTGATGGAGTGCCCTGGGGCAGAACTGGCTAGCTCTGATAAAGCAGGTTTCCGGAAACTATTAAATTCAAGATTGAGATATGAGCGAGGGGAGTGGGGTGGAGAATTAAAGTGACAGGCAGCTGGAAGATCGGGTCTCCTTTGTAATCACCAAGGATGAATGTACACTGCAATCTCAGCATAACTCTCCTCATTATTTTGTGATTTTAGATATACCACATGTATCATTGTCCCATGCCAGATGGAGATTATGTAAATGTTAGTCTCACTTGTAAATGGAGTAGCGTTGCAATGTGAGTGTTGAAGTATTCTTCTAACATCCGTGTTATATTGAGTTTGCACAATAATTGCAAGAAAGGAAGTGCAGCAAATGATCGCTAGATTGAGTCTGGATATTGCAGACTTTGGATATGATGAGTTATTTCGGAGTCTGGGTCCACTCTGAAGGAGAGGTGTCCTCAAAGATTTGACAGGATAGATGTGGAGTGGTCTTTCTCTGAGCTACATCTGTGAAATCGGTCTCAAAAGAAGTCAGCCATTCAGGATGGAGTTATGAAGAAAGTCTTCACACATAAATGGGTGAAAATGTGGAATTCTGTACCCAAAGGAGCTGTGGAGGCTCAGCCATGAGTACATTCAAGACTGGGATAATCGATTTTTAGATATTAGAGTCAAGGTTTGGAAGTTAGTGCCGCACAATGGTGGCTGAGAGAAAAGCTCAGTTGTGATCTGAGTGAATGGCAGGTTATGTATTCCTGCTTCTGTTTGTTACATTCCTGCTGGGGCTGTAGACAAAAGTTGATCCTTTGTGTAATGGCTAGCTTCTCGTCTTCCTTATAAAGCACAAAAAGAAGTTTACCATTTGACGTAGAAACGGGAGCAGATACCTTTCTGACGCAAATAACAACAGAGAGATCTCCACGACGTAGTAGTTAGACGTTTATTTGAAGTTGCAATAAAATATATTGACATATCTCTTGTCATTGAGTTATTATGACTCGTTGTTAACTTGTTGTGGTAAAAATCTAATATCTTATCGTCGTCCCTACGTAACGTATTATGACTCGTCGTTAACTTGTTGTGGTAGAAATCTAATATCTTATCGTCGTTCCTACGTAACTTATGACTTACTAAAATCTTATTATTTTAGCAAGCTTCTGTAATTAAGATTCTTCTTGCTGACCTTATTGTCATCAGGTTTCTTCGTTGTCACACTAAAGCATCACGTAAATGTTAAGCAAGTTATACTAGGGATCTGGTCCCGCCAATGGCACCGCCCGGTCCATGCGTAAGCATAAATCCCCAGGGCCTGATGGTCTGCATCCCAGGGTACTCAGGGAGGTGGCTCTAGAAATAGTGGACGCATTGGTGATCATTTTCCAATGTTCAATAGATTCAGGATCAGTTCCTGTGGATTGGAGGATAGCTAATGTTATCCCACTTTTCAAAAAGGGAGCGAGAGAGAAAACGGGGAATTACAGACCAGTTAGCCTGACTTCAGTGGTGGGGAAGATGCTAGAGTCAATTATTAAAGAGGTAATAACGGTGCATTTGGATAGCAGTAAAAGGATAAGTCCAAGTCAGCATGGATTTATGAAAGGGAAATCATGCTTGATTAATCCTGGAATTTTTTGAGGATGTGACCAGTAAAATGGATGAAGAGGAGCCAGTGGATGTAGTGTATCTAGACTTTCAGAAAGCCTTTGATAAGGTCCCACACGGGAGATTGATGAGCAAAATTAGAGCACATGGTATTGGGGTAGGCTGTTGACATGGATAGAGAATTGGTTGGCAGACAGGAAGCAGAGTAGGAGTAAACAGGTCCTTTTCAGAATGGCAGGCAGTGGCGAGTGGAGTGCCGCAAGGCTCGGTGTTGGGGCCGCAACTGTTTACCATATATATTAATGATTTGGACGAAGGAATTAGAAGTAACACTAACAAGTTTGCAGATGACACAAAGCTGGGTGGCAGTGTGAAATGCGAAGAGGATGTTAGGAGTTGTAGGGTGACCTGGAAAGGTTGAGTGAGTGGGCAGATGCTTGCAGATGCAGTATAATTAGATAAATATGGGGTTATCCACTTTGGCGGCAAAAACAAGGAGGCAGATTATTATCTCAATGGTGTCAGGTTAGATCAGGGGGAAGTGCAGCAAGACCTGGGTGTCCTTGCATACAAGTCACTGAAAGTTGGCGTGCAGGTACAGCAGGCAGTGAAGAAAGCTAATGGCATGTTGGCCTTCATAACGAGAGGACTTCAGTATAGGAGTAAAGAGGTTCTTCTGCAGTTGTATAGGGCCCTGGTAAGACCACATCTGGAGTATTGTTTACAGTTTTGGTCTCCTAATTTGAGGAAGGACATCCCTTGTAATTGAGGCAGTACAGCGTAGGTTCACGAGATTGATCCGTGGGATGGCGGGACTGTCATATGAGGAAAGATTGAAACGACTAGGCTTGTATTCACTGGAGTTTAGAAGGATGAGAGGGGATCTTATAGAGACATAAAATTATAAAAGGACTGGATAAGCTAGATGCAGGAAAAATGTTCCCAATTTCTAGTGCCGACAGTTCTGGCTCAAATCTTTGTCTTTGACTGAAAGAGATGATTGCGCTTTCTGACTGAGAAAGATCTTGTGGACATAAGCATTGTCCTCGGAGCGTTGTTTCAAAAACTCGCATCTCCCTAGCTGTTGACCAGCTCCCAAGGTTCCAATACCTTAGAAGCATTAGTTCCGATGAATAGGTCAATGCCAGAGTCCATTTCAGAAATCTTGACATCCTTCAAGTAAGGCCATTGTTTAAGGTCTTCTTGTCTGGGAATGTTTGATTGTGAAACAGGAATGGTCTTATTGGTAAACACATCGGATAGTTGAACAAAATCATTGTTGTCCAGACCAGCTATTTCCAAACCTGAAATAATATGACTGGTTACAGACTTCACTTGGTTTATGGTTTGCAGGCAAATCCTTCTCCATGGTCCTGAAATTTTCAGCTTTCTTATCAGCCTTTCGCTGCAGAATGTAGATGAACTTCCATTATCCAAGAATGTGTATGTTTGCAACACTGTACTCCCATTGTGGCTCTTTACTTGCACTGGTACAATCGAGAAGATGCAAGCTTCTTCACCGGCCCCGATATGTCCACACACATCGGAGAAAGAGGAGCGGCATCACTCTGGCTTGCCTTTTCCTTCTGATTTGTTTGAACTAGCAGCTTTTCTTTATCTTTTAGTTCCATGTGAAGTATTCCAGGATGATTTCCTCTGCATATAGCACAAGTCAAACGATTCTCGCATCTTCTGTTCATGTGGCCTATCTTTAAGCAGCCAAAGCAGATTTTCTTATCCTTGAAGAAATCCATCCTTTCTTGGTACTCCAACCCATTAATCTGCCAACACTTCTCCAACGTATGACCCATTCTATTACAGAACAGGCAAGGGTCCTTTGACGTCAGCCTTCTTTCCTGTTGTTGTCAGATTTTCTTGCACATATGCTTCAACAGGTTCTGTGTTCATAGCAAAACTGATTCTAGCCATTTTCGGCCTTTCTCTTGGCTTAGTGAAAGTACGTTCTTTAACAGTTGCTGCTGCTTTAGCCTCCTCAATATTCCCATAAAGTGGATCCGATAGTATCTTCACTTGTACCTCTATGAATTTTACCAGGTCAGGAAATTCAGGTGGACGTTCTTTATTTCCCTGAATCTCATATACCCGATCTCTCCACCTTTCTCTGAGCTTATAAGGCAGTTTTAGGATAGTCTTCATATTGGAGGGGATATTCATTTCATTCATATATTTGAGATGAACCATTGCATTATAACAACCTGTAAGGAATAGTGAGAACCCTTGTAATGCTTTTATATCATCTGGCTTGAAAGCTGGCCAGGCCAATGCTCTGGTTATATAAGCAGCGGCAATCTTCCGCTTGTGGCCAAAATGCTCTTTAAGCAGCTTCCTCACCTTTTGATAGCCCTGATTCGAAGGTAAATGTTGACAGCTGCGGACTAATTATCTTGCTGGTCCTTTTGTATATTCCAAAAGTGATTGTGTAAGAAAATAACTGCAGATGCTGGTACAAATCGACGGTATTTATTCACAAAATGCTGGAGTAACTCAGCAGGTTAGGCAGAATCTCAGGAGAGAAGGAATGGGCAACGTTTTGGGTCTCGACCCAAAACGTCGCCCATTCCTTCTCTCCTGAGATGCTGCCTGACCTGCTGAGTTACTCCAGCATTTTGTGAATAAATACCTTCGATTTGTACCAGCATCTGCAGTTATTTTCTTACACAATCACTTCCATCCTCAGTCTTTTTCTCTACTCCTCTCTCAAATGCCTTGTTAAAAAGTTGATATTGCAAAGGACTACCATCATACATACACAGGAATGTCCCTTGGTGGTAGAGTGGAAGAAGATTTTGTTTCGCCAGAGGTTCCGTGATTTGATTTTGCCTCCGTAATAGGCCACGCATATTACTTCGGTCTCCATCATGACGTTCCGGGGATTTAGTGCGAGCACGTCCCCTGCTCACCCCTTAGTTCATGATCCCTTGCCGTCCGTCCTTGAAGAGGGTGTTGGGTTACGTGTGCCGTATCACTAGTTTTAGCAAATGGTCTCCATTGTTTGTTTCGGTGTAACAACCTGTGGCTCCCATGGCAAGTATTCAGCTGCATGGGGGTCTCGCTTAGCTGACAATTGTCTTGGAGGAGCTTCTTTATCCAGATAAGAACCATATCAGATATATCAGATACTATCGAGAATAATATCAGATACTATCGAGCTGCTTCTTGATTTTATAGCACCGTGTACTGAGCGTAGCTTTGATCTTTGCCATTTCAGCACTTAGTTTCAATTGTTCCTTCTGTCTTTTCAGTCGATCACTCTCCCTTCCCCAATCTTCTTCTTCGTGCAGTTGGCTTCTCTTCTGTTCTTCTTCTTCTTCTTGCAGTTGTCTTCTCTTCCGTTCTTCTAATTGCCATTCTTGGGCCTCAATCTCATGCATACCTTCCATGAAGGCAGCCTGTTCAGCAAGAACGGCCATTTTGACATCGGCCTCCTTACGAGCAGAGCGTGTCGAAGATGCACGAGATGTGATCGTCAGCTTAGAGCCTGAGATATTTGAGGCACGTTCTTCAGGTCTTATGGAGTCTATGGCTACGCCACTCTGGCATGAAGCACCCTCGAAATCAGAGGGTGTGGTCTTATGACCAACTTGGCTGAGCCACTCAGCAACTTCCTCTTCAAATTGGTTGAGAGCGTCCTTTATTTGGCACATCCATTTACCTTGCTTTTCAAATTCTTCTGCAGCCAGTTGTAATTGTTTCAACATTTCATTTTCCTCATCGAGTTCATCCTTGAGGTGGTTAAATTGAATCAGGTTGAACCGTACCTCTTGTACCTTTTCAGCTGATTTAATTAGTTCTGTAGTGTTTTCCATTAACCTGTCAGCTTGTTTGCATTTGGTTTTCTTCATCTTTTCATATTTTTCAAGGGTTAAATTAAGACCTATGGTCGTAAGCTTGATTGCCCTTTTTACCACCTTAGGCCTTGTTCCGATGTCGCCTATTGCCACATTGTGACTAAACATCCGATTTAATCACAGACATACTGCTGCTTTGCTTCGAAGACGCGCAGATGTTTGTCTTGTCTTCTTTGGAATGGAAAACAAGACATAACCAGCTTCTCTCAAGGTCATTTCTTTGTTCTCAACATTCCAAACTCTTTGGTACCAGCTACGGAAAAAACAGCTTTCCAAAAAGCTTACTGCAATTAACGGGCTTTCTTATAAACCAATTTAACGCAGATATCGGTTTCTTATCTTCAAAGCTTAGCGACCAACAATCCTATGTTTCAATTGCTACAAAGCTTCAGTCTCTATACAAGAGCTAATTAACTTAAAATAACGCTTGAGACGGATTTGTATCTCAGTCACCGTGGGTAGCTTGTTCTTCGCGGTTGAGAAGTTTTGGCAATAACTCCAGGTCAGTTAAGCTCTATGCTTCGTCGAACACGAAGGCACGCTCTGGCTTACGTTCCTGCAGAGTAGATTCAAACAGTTTGCTCCAACTGTGGTAGATTTATGATGAATCTACGATGTCACGAATTGAGATTTTTACAATGTAATGGCTAGCTTCTCGTCTTCCTTATATAGCACAAAAAGAAGCTTACCATTTGACGTAGAAATGGGAGCAGATACCTTTCTTACGCAAATAACAACAGAGAGATCTCCACGACGTAGTAGTTAGACTTTTATTTGAAGTTGCAATAAAATATATTGACATATCTCTTGTCTTTGACTTGTTATAACTCGTCGTTAACTTGTTGTGATAAAAATCTAATCTCTTATTGTCGTTCCTATGTAACTTATGACTTACTAAAATCTTATTATTTCAGCAAGCTTCTGTAATTAAGATTCTTCTTGCTGACCTTATTGCCAACAGGTTTCTTCGGTGTCACACTAAAGCATTACGTAAATATTAAGCAAGTTATACTAAGGACCTGGTCCCGCCCATGACACCTCCCAGTCCATTCGTAAGCATAATATTAACCCCTTGGTGTCCAAAAATACAGCAGGATACAAAGTAATATAATAATATGCAGAAATAACTAATAAACGTAAAATGGCTCCTACACTTTGTAAGACCAGATGGAGGAGGAAGTAGCAAAATAGAGCATTTGCATTTCACTGATTGTTTCAGGCACCAGAATCTCATATCAAGGACCCTGCTGGCATTCTGCAGCAGACTCCAGATGGCCTCATGGCTCTAGTTAGACAACAGGGATCCTGGAGAGGGGACAGGAGTCATTTGCCCATATGTCAAGTCTCTGTGAAATGTGGCTGCCAAAATAGTGCCAACACAGAGGATTGCGTGAAACTGAAAGGATCATGCAAGCGCCTTGGAAAGATGTCACTAACCAGGAGAAGTTTGTCTTGTGATTAAGTAGTTCCATCTTCACAAAGGAATCTCACGGTCCCACATGAGTGCAGTCCGTTACTCCTATGACCTCAAAACTTATGACCCTTGCTGGTCTCCATTCCAAAGGGAGCTGAAGCAACTATTCCTCAAAGAGGGAGCTTTAATGACACCCCTAATTCGGTGCTGAGTTACAAACTGGCACAAGTCACCCCTACTACTTGACCTACCCCCCTATTGTGCACTGCTGTGGCAACTTACAGGTCTGCATCAGCACTAATTCAGAAAACAGCCTCTGGATAGAAAGTTCCCCGTTGCCATGACTAGCAATGTCATCTTAGTATTAGCAACATGTGACCATGTTAATAATCCACTCCTCATGGAAAAATGAGATTGAGATTTTAATTGCTTAAAGTGAGTGGAGACAGTCAGAGAAGAACAACAGCAAAGGGTTTAATGAAAATGAAGGATGTTGAAGGAATGCTGATTTCAGATGCGGTCGTTTTTGATTGACAGGATGCGGGAGAAGATACAGATGATTCGATGAATGTGGAGTGGGACACCAATGAATCAAGTGACTGCCAGGCAAGTTCTTTAGGTACCAAAGAAGTGCAAAGAGCTCTGGTGGATAATGAAGAGACTCTAAACAAGCTAATGCAAAGCAACAGAAAATTGGGTAATTTGTCATTAGCCGAGGAGTTGATGCAGATCAATCCTGTAAAGTACCATAATGTTACAGGCAAATGCAATTCTAGTTCCCCTTCAGAAAATGGGATTTCTGATCACTCTGTTTTGTCAGGGTGTGATTTACAGGATCTTGAAGAGACAGGAAAAGTGTTAAATCGTTGTTCCTCTAAAGACGCTTGTAAACAGAGTAAGAAGTCAATATCGGTTGCCTCTGATGCAAAGTCAGACCAAATCATTGCCACCGAGAAACATGTCGCCTTGAAGGATGGAGTTCCACTTGCACTTAAATTACCTGCTTGTCCTGACGCACTGGGTGATAATTCTGAACTACTGGAGAAAATTGTGACGATTGCTGTTTGTGATGAAGAAGGAAAGATTTTCTCTTCAGCTGCTGATGTTGCAACTAATCATTTGGCAGCTTGTGTGAAATTGCAGGATCAGTCTGCAGAGGGAACTGCTGAAAAGTTGCAACTTGCACTAAAAACAGATCCTCCAGAAATGTTGCATGTTGACCAGGAAATAAGTGCTCCAAATAATTGTGAGGTTCCAAAGCATTATCAAGAGGAACAGTCTGAAGAAAACAAACAGAATTACACTGATTATATGGACGGTAATGGTATGCCTTTTAACATTTTGAACAATGTAAACTATCCTTTATGATGTTTTCACCCTTAGTTTGAAAACTTGATTTGTAGTATTTTGTTATTCATGTGTGCACTCGTGCAGATTCTACTTGTTTTTAGTTACTGAAAAAGGTTGGCGTATTTGTAAGAAAAACTGAAAATATCCATAAAAGTCACAACCGCGGTGGATATATTTATTGCTGTTACCATTTAGCACAGAGCATTTTCAATTCAGTTGCAGTTGGCATCCTGATTGAAAGTTGCTTTAGAGGTTACACCATTTTCCCAATGTGAGCCATTTGGCCCTTTGAGTCTGCTCTACTATTCTGTAAGATAACACGATCCATCATAAACGACATCTTCCAGTACCTTTCCCATGCCCTGTGATTTCTTAAATGCTCAGATATCTATTGATTGCTATTTTCAATTAACATAATAACAGCTTTCATGGCCCTCTGATATAGAGGTTTCCAAAGATTCACCACACCTTCAGTGAAGAATTTTTTTATTAATCTCAGTTCTGAACACCTTATCCTTTATTTTCAACGACTGGTCCTAGACTTCCCAACCAGGTGAAGCATCCTGCCTGCATCCAGCCTGTGGAGTCCTGTAAGCATGTTGAAAGTCTCAATGAGATCTCTTGTTCTTCTAAACTCCATTCACTCTCTGTCAAATGTACCATCCTTTTGACCAGTCACAGGATCATGTGATAGCAGCAGAATTAGGCCATTCAGCCCATCAAGCCTACTCCGCCATTCAATTATGGCTGATCTATCTCTCCCTCTCAACCCCATTCCCTTGCCTTCTCCCCATAACCCCTGACACCCGTACTAATCAAGAATCTATCTATCTCTGCCTTTAAAATATCCATTGACAGCCTCCGCAGCCTTCTGCAGCAATGAATTCCATAGATTCACCACCCTCCGACTAAAGAAATTCCTCCTCATCTCCTTCCTAAAGAAACGTCTTTGAGACTATGACCTCTGATCCTAGACTCTACCATATCCACTCTATCCAAGCCTTTCACTATTCGGAAGTTTCAATGAGGTCCCCCCTAGTGAATCTTCACTGCATTCTTCTGTGGCAAGTAAATCCTTAGATGTTCTTCGGTTCTAACGTACTTTCTGAGAAGAGAAGATAAAAACTGTACCAAATGCTCCATGTTTGGTCTCACCAAAACCCTATTAAAGTGCTGTAAGATTTCCTTACTCAAATTACAAATCCTCTCGTAATTAAAGCTAACTTTCCATTTGGCCTAATTGTTTGTGGAACCTATATGTTTGCCTTCAGGGGATTGTGAAAAGACAAACCCAGTTCATTGAACATGAAAACCTCCCAGTTTAGAATCCTAGATAGGTACTGCATGGAACCAGGCTCCTTAACGCCTCCTCGCCTCCTCACCTCCAACAAAGCTGACCATCAAGTACTCATTTACACTATACCTATGTTAATCACATTTTCATCCTCGGTAGACACAAGATGCTGGAGTAGCTCAGCGGGTCAGGCAGCATCTCTGGAGAGAAGCAATGGGTGACGTTTCCGGTCGAGACCCTTCTTCAGACTGATGTCAGGGGAGGGGGCGGGACAAAGATAGGATGTAGTCGGAGACAGGAAGACTGGTGGGAGAACTGGGATAGAGAGGGAAATCTGAAGTTAGAGAAACCAATGTTGATACCGCTGGGGTGTAAACTACCCAAGTGAAATATGAGGTGCTGTTCCAACAATTTGCGCTGGGCCTCACTCTGGCAATGGAGGAGGCCCAGGACAGAAAGGTCAGATTGGGAATGGGAGGGGGAGTTAAAATGCTGAGCCACTGGGAAATCAGGTTGGTTAAGACAGACTGAGCGGAGGTGTTCAGCGAAATGATCGCCGAGCCTGTGCTTGGTGTCGCCGATGTCGAGAAGTTGACACCTGGAACAGCAGATACAGTAGATGAGGTTGGAGGAGATGCAGGTGAGCCGCTGTCTCGACCCGAAACGTCACCCATTCCTTCTCTCCAGAGATGCTGCCTGGCCCACTGAGTTACTCCAGCATCTTGTGTCTACCTTCGATTTAAACCAGCATCTGCAGTTTTCTTTCCTACACATTTTCATCCTCTCTGTGTTCTCATTAACTCCTACCAGATTCAACCCCCTTCCTACACACTAGGTTAATTTGACAGTGACCAAATAACCTAACAACCAAGATCTTTGGGATATGGCAGGAAACCAAAGAAGCCGGAGGAATCCCATGCAGTCACAGGGAGAATGTGCAAACTCCACATATTCAACAGCCGAGGTCAGGATTATACCCAGGTCTCTAGCTCTGTGAAGTGGTGGCTCCACTAGATGCACCACAGCACCAGCTTCTCACATTTAAGAAATACTCTGCTTTGAAGATAATTGTTCTGTTTCTGCTCCTCAACTTGTGGAATAGTTTAGAATGCTAGGATTAGCATTCTAAACAAAAACTTCACCAAAAAACGTTGCTAGTTTCATTTGCATATAGTGGGCGGTTCTTTTTAAATTAAATGTTTAGTGTCTTGCATTAAGGGATTTATAATATCCCTTAAATATCTCAATAAAAAGAGCCTTTTCAAGTTTCATCCTTATTATTTTGCTCTGAGCATGCTGGCAGGTTTGCAGGCAGAGTCAGATTCATGAAAGATAACATGTAAACTACCACTAGAAATTACAGAAACTTTATTTACTCTTAACTTGGTTTGCATTTAAATTTATTAGTCTTTTCCACTGTTTCAATTGACTTAACTTCCTTTGCATGTGGAAACAAGGGAGGCAACTTGAGCCCGTAAAACAAACGAGGTAGAAAACTTTCTCGAATTTGTTATCACTCATTACTCAAAATTTGAGAGAAATTGAAGTTATTTTATTGTATGTTTCTTGCCATACAATTTAAGGAGTTTAAAACAAAGAACAGTTCGTGAAATTTGGAGGGCATACATTTGCCTTATATCAGTGACTAAGATTGGCTATTTTTTTACTTATTTACATCTTCAAAAAGGTATAGTTTTGAATAGTTTGTAGGATGGGGTTAGGTAAAGACCTTGCTAATTTGGAGAACTCAATAGACAATAGGCAATAGGTGCAGGAGTAGGCCATTCGGCCCTTCGAGCCAGCACCACCATTCAATGTGATCATAGCTGATCATTCTCAATCAGTACCCCGTTCCTGCCTTCTCCCCATACCCCCTGACTCCACTATCCTTAAGAGCTCTATCTAGCTCTCTCTTGAATGCATTCAGAGAATTGGCCTCCACTGCCTTCTGAGGGAGTGAATTCCACAGATTTACAACTCTCTGACTGAAAAAGTTTTTCCTCATCTCCGTTCTAAATGGCCTACCCCTTATTCTTAAACTGTGGCCCCTTGTTCTGGACTCCCCCAACATTGGGAACATGTTTCCTGCCTCTAACCTGTCCAACCCCTTAATAATCTTATATGTTTCAATAAGATCCCCTCTCATCCTTCTTGTATACAAGCCTAGCCGCTCCAGTCTTTCAACATATGACAGTCCCGCCATTCCGGGAATTAACCTAGTAAACCTACGCTGCACGCCCTCAATAGCAAGAATATCCTTCCTCAAATTTGGAGACCAAAACTGCACACAGTACTTCAGGTGCGGTCTCACTAGGGCCCTGTACAACTGCAGAAGGACCTCTTTGCTCCTATACTCAATTCCTCTTGTTATGAAGGCCAACATTCCATTGGCTTTCTTCACTGCCTGCTGTACCTGCATGCTTCCTTTCAGTGACTGAACTCAGTTCTGTTTCTCTGAGATGCCAGCAATTCATCATTCATTTCCTTGTCCTTGTTGCCCATTGCTTTGTCACTTGACCGGACTTGTACTTATTTGCTTTATTTACAGTTGAGTGGTTTGGTGGTTCATTTCATGGACACACAAAGTGGAAGACATTGGTGGTTTGCCTTTCTTGATAAATGTTTACAGGTTCATTGAAAAATTGATTTTCAATGTTTATTTTCTGATCATAACCTGGAAATTAATGAAGCTGCTAAATTCATTTCAAGAACCTGGCATTGTTACAAATCGCAATCAGGACACAATAGACAATAGACAGTAGGTGCAGGAGGAGGCCATTCGGCCCTTCGAGCCAGCACCGCCATTCAATGTGATCATGGCTGATCATTCTCAATCAGTACTCCGTTCCTGCCTTCTCCCCATACCCCCTGACTCTGCTATCCTTAAGAGCTCTATCTAGCTCTCTCGTGAATGCATTCAGAGAATTGGCCTCCACTGCCTTCTGAGGAAAGAATTCCACAGATTCACAACCCTCTGACTGAAAAAGTTTTTCCTCATGACAGTATAAATGAAGTATAAATGAAGTACACATGACAGTATAAATGAAGCATAATATAAAGAGACCAAATGTGCTTTCAGATAGTAATATATCTAATATAATATATCTAAATTAATATAAAATAATATATTTTGTTTTGACTGAATACAAACCAGTGCTTTCTAGAAGATCGGAGAAAGAGGGTGACATTAAATTGTCCTGCTTCTTCAATATTTATTTTGTGATGACTGATAACAAAATATTGGGTATATTTTTAATCCCTCTTCCACTAAAAGGGGTGATTCCTGCACTGGTGATAAGCTCGGATAATGGAGCAGTCAGTGCTTGCAGTCAGCGAGGCATGGATAACTTTCAGGTGTGGACAGAAGAATAACAAGTAAAGTTTGAAGCATAGTGCCAACCTCCAACAGAAGAGAGATCAAACCACCTCCTGTTGATGTTCAGTGGCATTACCAATGCCATCAACACCCAGGGCTGAACATTAACCAGAAACCTAATGAGACCACCCAATAAACACTGTAGCTGGAAGTGCAAGTCAGAAACTGAGTTCTGCAGCAAGCAACTCTTCCGATGCCCAAATTCTTTCCACATGTACAAGGCTCAGGTCAGGAGTGTATTGAAAAACTCTTCACTTGGCCAGGCTGAGTGAGAAAAGCTTAGGGCAAAGTCCAGGACAAAGCTGTCCAATTGTTAATAACCAGATCCACTCTACACTACCAGGACATTATGCCTGCAGTTTTTACCTTCTACAAAATGCATGGCAGGAAATTGCCACGGTTTGTTGACAGCATGGAAGCTCTACCTGATGTGAATGCTGCCAGCCGCAGAGTACCCTCCCAAGTCATTCACCTTACTGACTAAACGTCTCACTTCAGGAATAATTTCATTGGCAAGGTTGCAGCAGTTTAAGAAGGTGGCTTCCACCTTTTTCTCAAGGGAAAATAAATATGGATAATGAATGTTGAGCTGGCAACAAGAAACGGCTTTTCAATATGTATTCTAATTGGCTCATCTGTTTTGGAAGGGCATCAGCCAACTGTCTACTGTGTATTTACATGCAACTTTCTTTCTTTAGAAGTGTCAGACATTTCAGCAGTTGCTTTGAAGACAAGTACAAAGATTCCACATGATGTTGCCGCTTTAGACATTATCAGGACTATGATTGGAATGATGGTATGATTATGCAAATTTGATGATGGTATGATTAAGCATATTTTTGCAGACAACTGTTCTGAAAATTAATTGTTATGAAATCTCTTGCATTGTTTGCATTCTCCTGCATGCTTATTTAGGCTTGACTGATTAATTAAGTACTATGGTGGGATTCCTAACTGCAAAAGAATTATCTCCCAGACACACAGGAATTTAAAGCTAGTTATTAGTTTCATTGGCCTGATTTGTACAGATTACCAAGCCAGTATATTTAAAGGTTGGTACCTACTTGCCCCTTTGTAACATGAAATGACCATAAAGTATTTTAAAGTATTCATTTTGGGGTGGGTGCAAAAATAGTACAGTAATTATTCATTCCTGCTATTTATAGAGGGACTGTTCAAGAATGTGGCTCAGCACCTTCTCCTCAAGGACATAAAGGAATGAAAAATAAATGTTGGTTCTGCTAGTAATATCTTCATTTCATAACTGAAAAAAAAATTATGAGCTCATTTTCATCTTTTCCTTCCTCATACAAAGTTTATTCCTTGAATAATCAGCACAAGTGTATGAACATTGACTTCTCCAACTTTAGACAGTTCCTCTGTCCCTCTCTTCCCCTCCCCCTTCCCAGTTCTCCCTCTATCTTCCTGTCTCCACCTATATCCTTCCTTTGTCCCGCCCTCCTGACATCAGTCTGAAGAAGGGTCTCGACCCGAAACGTCACCCATTCTTTCTCTCCTGAGATGCTGCCTGACCTGCTGAGTTACTCCAGCATTTTGTGAATAAATACCTTCGATTTGTACCAGCATCTGCAGTTATTTTCTTACACTACAGCACAAGTGTTTATGATTCTACTGTAGACCGATGAAACAGGACTAAACCAATCAATCACCTCTGCCACCTTCATTTACTATTCAAGTGAATTGTGGTGATTAGACTTTAGGGATTTAGACTTTAGAGATACAGCGAGAAACCATATGGCCCACTGAGTCCGCGCCGACCAATGATCACCCCGTACACTAGCACTATCCTACGCACTAGGGAGAATTTTATAACTTACCAAAGTCAATTAACCTGCAAACCTGTACATCTTTGAAGTGTGGGAGAAAACCCACGCAGTCACAGGGAGAACGTACGTTCTCCATGCAGACAGCACCCGAAGTGAGGATCGAACCCAGGTCTCTGGTGCTGTAAGGCAGTAACTCTACTGCTGAGCAACCCATCAATTAAATAAGGGTGACTACTTGTCCCATTTCAATTGGGGATAACCTTCAGTAGATTTACACCATTTGAACTGAGGAAAAAGTGGGATTAGGCTGGACACGATTGCAATTAAAAAGAAGAATGGAAATAGGAGTACCCAAATATCTCCTCATGCCTAGACTGCCGTGCAAAATGATCATGACTAATCAGCTCCAGAGCTTAGCTGCACCTTAGTTTAGTTTATTAATATTGTCGCGTGTATCGAGGTACAGTGAAAAGCTTTTTTTGTTGCATGCTATCCAGTCAGCGAAAGGTCTACATGATTACAATAAAGACGTCCACAGTGTACAGATACAGGATAAAGGGAATAACGTTTGTGCAAGATATCCAGTGAAATCTGTTTAAAGATAGTTTGAAGATCTCCCATGAGGTAGATGGGAGGATCTTTCTCTAGTTGGTGAGAGGACGGATCAGTTACCTGATAACAGCTGGGAAGAAACTCCCTGAATCTGGAGGTATGCGTTTTCAAACTTCTGTACTTCTTCCCTGATGGTGGAGGGGAGAAGATGAGGTGACTGGGGTGAGACTGGTCCTTGATTATGCTGGTGGCCTTGCCGAGGCAGCTTGAAGAGTAGATGGAGTCAATGGAAGGGAGGTTGGGTTCCATGATGGTCTGGGCTGCATCCACAACTCTTGCGGTGGATGGATCTGTTTCCAAACCATGCTGTGATGCATCCTGATAAAATGCTTTCTACGGCGCATCTATCTCAACTTTGAATATATCCAATAATTCAACTTCTATCGGCAGCCGAGAATAGAGTTCCATAGATTTTCTTTACTTGGAAACTATCTTCCCCCGTTCCAGATTCCCTCAAAAGAAGAAAACTGCAGCATCAACTCTGTCAAGCCCTTTCAGAATTTTATATTTCAATAAGATAATCACCCATTCTCAGGCAGATTAATATCTGAGGGCAGCAGAGTGGCGCAGCGGTAGAGTTGCTGCCATACAGCGCCAGAGATCCGTGTTTGATCCTGACTGCAGGTGTTTTCTGTATGGAGTTTGTTTGTTCTCTCTGTGATTGCCTGAGTTTTCTCCGGGTGTTTCAATTTCTTCCCACTTTCCAAAGACGTGCAGGTTTATAGGTTAATTGGCTTCTATAAAATGTCCCTAGTGTAGGATAGATCTAGTGTGCAGATGATCGCAGGTCGGCATGGACTTGGTGGGCCGAATGGCCTGTTTCCATGCTGCATCTCTAAAACTAATATATGCTGAATGCCAATGTGTGTAGGTTCAAAGTTCTCAAACATTTCTTATGATTCTTTGAATTGTCTGCAATTCAAGGATATTACAAGTAGTCTGAAGAAGGGTCTCGACCCGAAACGTCACCCATTCCTTCTCTCCTGAGATACTGCCTGACCTGCTGAGTTACTCCAGCATTTTGTGAATAAATACCTTCGATTTGTGCCAGCATCTGCAGTTATTTTCTTACAAGTAGATTAAAGTTGGACACAGTACCCTGGTAGAACAATAACTTTAGTATTTAAACATTTTTCAATAAAGGCCATTATTCTATTGAACACTGATTACCTGTTATACCCCCTTGCTAACATTCTGTGTCTCAAAAAAATCCAAAAGATAGTCAAGCATGATTTCCCCCTCATAAATCCATGCTGACTTTGACCGATCCTATCACTGCTTTCCAAATGTGCTGCTATTACATCTTTACATACATTTCATGGCAAGACCCCTAACAACATTAATGTACAGAAGGATCTTTGGGTCCAAATCCTTTGCTCACTGAAAGAGGCAACGTGGGTAGATAGAGTGAAAAGGAAGGTGTATGGTATGCTTGCCTTCATTGTTTGAGATATTGAGTATAAGAGTCAAGATGTCATGTTGCAGTTTAAGAAAACATTTAACAGCGTCAGATGCACTTTTGCCCACTCATGTATCCCACCTTTATCCCTATTATTCTGTATTTTTGAGAAAATTTGCATTCCCACATTTAGTCCCTTGTTATAAACACGAGAAGATAAGAAACGGAAGCTGATGCAGCTATTCACCTCATCACGCCTGCTCTGTGGTCCGATAAGATCACGGCTGATCTTTTATCTCTGTTCCCCCATCCTGCACTTATCCATGTCCCTGATTCCCTTTTCTAGCGCCCTCTTGGATAGGAATTTCCAAGCTTTGCTACTCTCTGGGGAAAGACATTTCCGCTTATTTTTTGTCCTGAATGGCAAATCTTTTACTTTGAAACAGTGACTAGACATTCCAGTCAAGGAATTAGCTTCATATTTATTCTAAAAAACATCCTAAAAGTTTTGTGTTTTAAACAGAGCAAATCACTCTTCTAAACTCAAGGGAGCATAGAATCAGAGTCATAGTCAGACATCACAGAAACAGGCCCTTCAGTCCAACTTGTCCAATAAGATGCTCCATTTAAGCTAGTCCCTTTTGGTCCATATGCTTCTAATCCATAAACCTGTCTGAATGTCTGTTAAATATAATAATTGTATCTCCCTCAGCCACTTCCCCATTGCAACTCATTCCATATACCCACGATCCTCTGTATGGAAAAAGTTGCCCCTCAGTTCTCCTCTCATCTCAAACCTGTGCCCTCACATTCTTAATTCTGATGTCCTCGCTGTGCATTCACCCTATCGTGCTCACGATTTTACATACATGTATAAGATCACCCCTCAAACTCCTGCACTCCAATTAATAAAATTGTAGCCTGCCCACTCTCCTTGTAACTCGGGCCATCAAGTCCTGGTAATATTTTCGTAAATCTTCTCTAACCTTTTTCCAACTTAATGACACCTTTCCTGTAGCAGCAGGGTGACCAAGACTGAACATGGCGTTTCTAAGTGTAAGAAAATAACTGCAGATGCTGGTACAAATCGAAGGTATTTATTCACAAAATGCTGGAGTAACTCAGCAGGTCAGGCAGCATCTCAGGAGAGAAGGAATGGGCGACGTTTCGGGTCGAGACCCTTCTTCAGACTGATGTCAGGGGGGCGGGACAAAGGAAGGATATAGGTGGAGACAGGAAGATAGAGGGAGAACTGGGAAGGGGTAGGAGAAGAGAGGGACAGAGGAACTATCTATAGTTGGAGAAGTCAATGTTCATACCGCTGGGCTGCAAGCTGCCCAGGCGAAATATGAGGTGCTGTTCCTCCAATTTCCTGTGGGCCTCACTATGGCACTGGAGGAGGCCCATGACAGAAAGGTCAGACTGGGAGTGGGAGGAGACCCGAAACGTCGCCCATTCCTTCTCTCCTGAGATGCTGCCTGACCTGCTGAGTTACTCCACCATTTTGTGAATAAATAGCGTTCTAAGTGTGACCTCGCCAACGTCTCGTACAAATATAGCATAATGTCCCAACTTCTATACTCAAATTCCTGTCTGATGAAGGCCAGTGGGTCAGTCAGAAGCCTTCTTGACCACCCTATTTACTTGCCACACTACGTTCATGGAACCATGTACTTGTACTCCTGGATCTCTCTACTTACAATACTTCCTGGGGCCTTACTGTTCACTGTGAAGATCCAGCCCTGGTTTGACTTACCAAAATACTAAGCCTCTCACTTGGATAGGTAGCGTTTTGGATCGGGTCCCTTCTTCAGAGTGATTATAGCAGGAGGAGCAGGCTGGAAAGAGATGGGGGTGGGACAAAACCTGGCAAGTGACATGTGGATACAGGTGAGGACAGTTTTTATTGGCAATTGGATGGACGATGTATTCTATGCAAGATTCCAGCGCTGGCAGATCCCTGTGTCTCCGTAACTTCTCACTTACCTGAATTTATTTCCATTAGCCATTCCTCGAAACACTTTCCCAGCTGATCAAGATCGCACTGTGATTCTCGATAACTATCTTCACTATCTCTAATATAACCGATTTTAGTGTCATCTCCAAACTTACTAATCATGCCTTGTACATTTTCATCTAAATTATTGATCCAAGCCATAAACAGCAATCGGCCTAGCACCGATCCCTGAGACAAACCACTAGGCACAGACTTCCAGGTCAAAACTTTCCACCACCTCGCTCTGCTTCCTGCTGTGAAGCCAACATATCCACTTAGTTAGTTCTCCCTGAATCCTGTGCAATCTAGTCTTCCAGAGCAGTCTACCATGCCGAACCTTATCAAAGGCCTCGAACTCCATATAGACAATGTCTATGGCCCTGCCCTCATCAATCCTCTTGGTTACTTCTTCAAAAAATCAAATTCCTAAGACATGATCTCCCACACAAAAAACTTGCCGATATTTGGCATGCATGCAGTAAGACCGAGGTACAGGTTGATAATTGGCAAGTGTCACCTCAAATGCTGACAATGGGTCTAACCATCTAACCTTGATATGCAACGGCCTTGCCATTACCAAGTCCCTGTACAACATTCTAAGTGTGGTCCCACCAACAATTTGTGCAATTTGTGGGTGTAAATGACAACCCAACTCCTGTATTCACTCCTCTGACCAATGAAGTCAACTGTGCCAAATACCTATTCACTACCTGTCTGCTTAGAAAAATGGAAAATAGGTGCAGGAGGAGGCCATTTACACTACCATTCTTTGTGATCATGGCTGATCATCCACAATCAGTAACCCGTGCCTGCCTTCTCCCCATATCCCTTGAATCCCCTAGAGCTCTGATTCCTTACAGGCTATCTATATCCCTAGGTCTCAGTCCTACAAAACTCTTAAGGGTCTACCATTTACTGTTAAGCCTTGCCCCAGTTAAAGTTACCTGGCAGCAATATCTCGCACTTGTCCAAGTTAATTTCTATCTGTCATTCCTTGGTCCAATTCACTTAAATCCTGCTGTAATCATTGATAACCTTCTTCACTGTCCACCACATCATCAAATTTGGTGTCATCTGCAAACTTACTAACCGCCTTAACAACACTGTGTCAATCTGTACACAAAAACACGTGTCCCTTTTCAACAACACTTTTTAATCGCGCAGTATTTAATAAAACATGTCTCCTTTTTATTAACCAGTGAATGACACACATCTTTCTACATTATATTCCATTTACTATATATTTTCCCATTCATCAAGGCTCCCTGATGCCCACACCATCAAGATTTATATTATCAGCAAACTTGGATATATTTCATGATTCTCTTACCCACATCATTGAGGCAGATTGTGAAGAGCAATGATACCAGCTAACTTGACAATTACCTATCCATTTCTTTGCTCTGTTTTCTATTCATTAACTAATCCTCCATTCGCACTAGTACAACATGATGCAATCTAATTTCATAATCTCGTGCAGCACCTTATGAAACGCCTGCTGAAAGTCCAAATGCACCGCATCAATGTATCTATTCTGCTGATCACGCCCTCAAAAAATTAACAGATTTGTCAAATATGCAAATCCGCAATCAGTCTGCCCAATCCTATTAATTGTTCAGTGCCCTGTTACCCAATAATACATTCCAACATCTGCTCTACTGATGTCAGACTAATTGGTCTATACTTCCCAGGTTTCACTCTCTCCTATCCTAAATAGTGCGATTACTTCTGGCATTTTCCTACCTGTGGTAACTGTTTTAGAATCTCTGGAATATTGAAGGACAACAACCGGTGAATGCATCCACTGTCTGCGCTAGCAGCCACCTCACAACCCAGGACACATGTCACCAGGCCCATGGTATTTATCTCCTTTCAGCCCCAATAATTTCTCCAGTACTAATTCTGTGCAATGATCCTTCAGTCTAGACTTCCATTGGCTGCAAGAGATGTTTTATGTTTTCTGTGAAAGCAGGCACAAAATATTTGCACATTTTCTCTGACATTTCCTTGTTTCCTATACATTTTCTTCTGTTTTAGCCATTAGATCGGCTATAGACGGAAATTGTATATATTTGTGGTCCAGCATTGATCCCTGAGACACTCTAGTTAGACAATAGACAATAGGTGCAGCAGGAGGCCATTCGGTCCTTCGAGCCAGCACCGCCATTCAATGTGATCATGGCTGATCATTCTCAATCAGTACCCCGTTCCTGCCTTCTCCCCGTACCCCCTGACTCCGCTATCCTTAAGAGCTCTATCTAGCTCTCTCTTGAATGCATTCAGAGAATTGGCCTCCACTGCCTTCTGAGGCAGAGAATTCCACAGATTCACAACTCTGACTGAAAAAGTTTTTCCTCATCTCAGTTCTAAATGGCCTACCCCTTATTCTTAAACTGTGGCCCCTTGTTCTGGACTCCCCCAACATTGGGAACATGTTTCCTGCCTCTAACGTGTCCAACCCCTTAATAATCTTATATGTTTCGATAAGAACTCCTCTCATCCTTCTAAATTCCAGTGTATACAAGCCTAGTCGCTCCAGTCTTTCAACATATGACAGTCCCGCCATTCCGGGAATTAACCTAGTAAACCTACGCTGCACGCCCTCAATAGCAAGAATATCCTTCCTCAAATTTGGTGACCAAAACTGCACACAGTTAGTTACAATTTACCAGCCTGAAAATGATCTGTTTATCCCCTGTTTTCTGTTTGTTAGCTAACCCTTTATTTAGGTTATTATATTGCATTCTCATAACCTACTTTGTGACTCTTTGTGTGAAATATGATGCTCAACGAAGAGAATTGGGTGATGACACATCTTATTGGGTCAGGACAGTCCTGACCTACCAATATTTAATTGCTTTCCTTGCTGAGTGATTCTGGGAGGGTTCTGGGTGTATCTCTAAACTAAACAAAATAAACTGTTCTTTACAACTTGCATTTCTTGGCGCATGCATGTATGACAAACCTCTTTTCTCATAACAACGGAGTCACATGTAAACTTAAAGTAAAAGACCAAAATTAGATGGACTTTAGACAATAGACAATAGGTGCAGGTGGAGGCCATTCGGCCCTTCGAGCCAGCACCACTATTCAATGTGATCATGGCTGATCATTCTCAATCAGTATCCCGTTCCTGCCTTCTCCCCATACCCCCTGACTCCGCTATCCTTAAGAGCTCTATCTAGCTCTCTCTTGAATGCATTCAGAGAATTGGCCTCCACTGCCTTCTGAGGCAGAGAATTCCACAGATTCATAACTCTCTGACTGAAAAGGTTTTTCCTCATGTCAGTTCTAAATGGCCTACCTCTTATTCTTAAACTGTGGCCCCTTGATCTGGACTCCCCCAACATTGGGAACATGTTTCCTGCCTCTAACGTGTCCAACCCCTTAATAATCTTTTACGTTTCGATAAGATCTCCTCTAAATTCTTCTTCTAAATTCTTCTAAATTCCAGTGTATTCAAGCCTAGTCGCTCCAGTCTTTCAACATATGATAGTCCCGCCATTCCTGGAATTAACCTAGTAAACCTACGCTACACGCCCTTTCTGAAATGTGTTCAGGACAACTTCCTTCATCTTTGTGCATCAAACTCAAGTATGGAGACATTGCGTCATATTTCCAGAAATGCTGTTTGCAGTACTTGTAGCACAATTTAACTCATTTTATGATGAAAGGACAAGTGAGTCTCTTTATAAATGTTTATGCTCTGTAGCTGCATTTAAACAGAATGCATGCATTTTTATGGAAATCTCTGCTAAATTGGGAAAAAACTGTCCATATCATCACCAAACCACATGCATTTACAGATATCATCCCAACATTGCCACCCCCCTATGAGCATTGAATACCTCGAGCAAACATCAATCCGAGATTAGCAAAGAATGTTATGAACTTGTAAGAAATCTCTGGAAACAAATAAAATTAAGTATAAGCTGAAGTTCATTAACATTCACTGAAGACTGGAACATTTTATTTTGAGCTGGTTTCACATCCATCAGTATTTTAGCTGGCAAATTAAGTAACTTGCACTGGTGAGTAACTAACTACATCATTTGGTGTAGTGTGCCAATACCAAGTGAATTGTTGTTGGTGATGTGATTGAATTGTCATGTAATTCTAGCTGCACAGGTCTTTTTCATCTCATCCTCCCAATTAGCATTCAACATTTTCATCTTTTAATATGCATTTTTTTTAATGCTTCATGTTTTTATAATTACTGCCCAATCCTGGCAGCTAACATTGTCTGAATGTTTATTTTCCAAATCTTCCTGTTGTTCACCCAAACCCTCAATCCCAAACTGATTCCTGTTCAAACACCTTCCAGTGTTCAGCCATCCAGAGTGCCCAGAGATTCTTGGCATGCCTAGATTGTCAATGGCAGGGACTGTCTGCCGCAACAAAGTCTGGGAGATTTGAGCTGTTTTTGGGCAGTCAATTGCAGCAAGGACTGGCTTGAACAGTGCATTGGAATGGTTGCAGGATGCAATTTGCACTTGGTAGATGCATCCACCATAACATCTTCCTTGCATCTTTCTGTAGTTAGCAGCGTGCATGCAGAAAATTCCAGCTCACTGGTTGTTCTGGTCCTGGGGAATGACAGAGAGCCACGGAACGTTAACAACACCTTCAGCCCACCAAGCCTACACCAACCATTTACAATAATCCTGCACCAAACCAATTTAATTTAATTCTCCCACATTCCCATCAACTCCCCCGATTCTACCACTCGCCAATAAATAAGGGCGCACCAACCCAGGGAGAAGGCAGGAAAATGGGGTTGAGAAGGAAAGATAGATCTGTCATGAATGGCAGAGCAGACTCACTGGATCAAATGGCCTAATTCTGCCCCTATGCCTTATGAACATGAACCCGGCGACCTTTGGGATGTGGGAGGAAACTAAAGCATGAGGATAATACCCACATGGTCACGTCCACGTAGGCAGTGCCCAAAGTCAGACCTGAACTCATGTCGGTGAAGCTGGGAAGTAGCTGCTCTGCTGGCTCACATGCCAAATAGAGCAAATCTTTGTGGGAAAAACAGTTGGAAATGGTGATCATTAGATTGTGGTGGGCTGAGCCACTTTGGTATGGACAGAGGACGTCCACCGTCACGACCATAAATTTTGGATTGATAATAGGAGCAAAGGGAGATCTAAAGTAGAACTCTAAAAATGGAGAAGGGCTATCTTCGTTAGTGAAGCAAACGTTGGTAGGTATATCATGAGTGATTTTTAAAGAGCAGATGTTTCTGATAGGATAGCAGAGAAGGCTGATGAGGAGAATACTATGGTTGTGATCTCCATGGATTTACAAAATGTTTTTTGAGAAAATCTCATACTAAAGACTGGTTAGAAGAATTAGAGAAAGTAAACAGTCAATAGTAGCAGAGATTGAAAAACTGGCTTAAGGGCAGATGCTTTTGGGTAACTTCAACCCCAGGATCAGAAGGGGTACAACCTATGGTAAGCCGTGATCGCCAAGGAAGGAGGAAGGAAAGACTGAAAGATAGAGACAGCCAGAACAAAATACAGCGAGCAACAGATGATCTCAGGAAGGGTGGAGTCCATAATGGCCCATTGTTGGCTGGGGAAGATGTGCTCACAGAGGGGGAGCAGTGAGAGAGGGTGTTGTCGGAGAGAGGAGGCAAACTTCTTCATAGTAGGTAGATACAAAATGCTGGAGTAGCTCGGCGGGTCAGGCAGCATCTCTGGAGAGAAGGAATGGGTGACGTTTTGGGTCGAGACCCTTCTTCAGACCACTGCTTCTTCATAGTAGGCATACCTTGAGGAGCTTTCACAGTGGAGCAAACAAAATGTGTAGGAAGGATCGACAAATGCTGGTTTATACCAAAGATAAACGCAAAGGGTGTTGTTAATTGGTTCAATAATTACCTGAGTACAATAGCCAATTTGGCATGTTATTATCAACAGAAGTATTTGAAGGCATCCTTTTCATTGAATCAATAAAACTGTAAAAGCAGCTGCATTGGTAAAAAAAACATTAATTTGTAAAAGTATGACCTCTGACAAAATAACTTTTAACACAATATTTTAAATATCCTTAATTACTATATCCTGGTTTACCTACACAAAGTAAGAGATAAAACTGAGCAGGTTTTTTTGCACTGACTTGGAAGGATGTTTAGCGTAACTTGTGTTCAACGTATTATCAAGGTCCAAAATCCTTAAGACACTGCAGACGATCTTCGATGCTTACAAACATTACTAATTGTGGCACCATTTATTCAAGGCTTTGTCATGGTCATTTAAGGACAAGGTCCAGTCTAGGAATTAGATCTTTGCTTCAACAATAAATTTAAACAAGATTGCTAGAATTTCCATCCGACCCTTCCTTGATGGGTAAGAAAACTACCTGTGACTATCATATTTGGAGGAGCAGAAACAAAACTGATGCAGCCATTGCAAAGAATCGCCAGAGAGCACAGGATGAATGAACTTCGTGGACAACCACGATGCACTTTTAAGACTGTACCACTTCATCCTCCAAACACTGACTTTTTTTCTCTGACACTAAACCCTGGTATCTCGACTGTCTCGGTACTTTGGCCTTCTTGTGGCGTACGTTAGAATTATTGAACCTTGATATTTTAGTGCATTGTATGAATGGAACACATCAGCAGTGTCCCCACGGGTTGGAGGGGTGAATTGGAAGATCTTTCACATTGCTTTGATTGCACCCATCCTCAAATATAGGGTTGCAGTGTAGTAGCACTCTAGTGGTGAATAGCTTGTACAGCACACCTGTCTCATGTACAAACATTGCAAGGTGAAGAAAAATTATAATATCAAAATGAGACCATTTTGCTTATTTTGGCCTTGCCAGCTTGGGTAAAAGCTACTAAGCAATTCCTTTTGGCCAATACATATGACATTAAAAGTTTACTACATCTTATAAAATGTTCTCAACTCCCCAACGGTTCTGCTTCTAATTACCACAAATATTTCTGATTTTTTTTTTCTCCTTATCTATGTTATGAAACTTTACTTTGAACACCAAAAGTTAAAACCACTATTAATCATCTCTAGACTGAAATATTTTAGCTGGTCTTGACTATCCAGTGATTGTAAACATGCAAAAAAAAATGCAATAAACTGGTCTTACTTTTAATACCAAGTTGTACATGCTTTTGCAATCAAAACGTCTTTAGTTTTACTTCAGAACTTTTTTGGCGGTAATAAAACTGCTTTCTAAAGTGCCAATATCATGTGTGCAGTGTGGAAACAGGCCCTTGGGCCCACCGAATCCGTGTTGACTAGCGAACACCCGTACACTAGTTCTATCCTACACACTAGGGACAATATACAGAAGCCATTTGACCTACAAACCTGTACGGAGACCAGACCAGAGAAAACCCACGCAGGTCACAGGGAGAACGTACAAACTTTGTACAGACAGTACCCACAGTCAGGATCAAACCCCACTTTCTGCCGCTACATGGCAGCAACTCCACTCCTGTATCACTGTGCCGTCTTAAGAAATAAAATCCAAGTAAATGTTGCGGAACACTTGATAATTTTCTGTCTCTGTGAGTACTCCACCCCGTTACATTGGAAGAATATCCACACAGGTTACTCAAAGTATCCCAAATTAATGTGATAAGCAGGTGATGTGATCACTTGATTTGTGACTGGTCGAATTCTATGTTTGTGAAACACAGTTTACTAATTAATGTTGTCCTTCCTGTTCCTTTCTTTTTCAGGTTCAAGAAAAATGAAATAAATCCCATACTGAAGGAGTCATATATTCAAGAAGTCAGCAGACTCAGTTTCCAAGGTCCACCTTTCACCTCAATAAGTTATTGATAGTATCTAATTGCAGTGTATAAACCACAGGTTTCAGTTTTTTACCACTATCATGCATCACTAGAGCCTTCTGCCAGCCAAAAAGCAAACATTAGGAAACAAAATTTCTGCATTCATTTAATTTGCTTTTATATCATTTATTTATTATTCTACAATTTTATCTCTTACAACTGTTGCATACTTAGGCATTTAAGTTCTATTGACTCATTCATTTTATTTGGATTTTGTGAGAATGCACTACATTTGTTTAAGATTGCTACAGAAAAGATGATACTTGACAAAATGTTAGACTAACAATGGTGTTTGTGAATAGAATTAACGTTCTGACATTGAATTTAACAGAAATATTTTATAATCTCTGGCCTCTTGTGGTTTCAACCAAATGCTGTGGGGCAACATTGATGTGAACGGTGATTCACAGATTCTTGTCTCATCAACAAAATTGACTTGAAATACCTATGATTAGTATTTAGAACCCAATGCAGAAAATTGCATTTAATGTGGTTCGATTTGACAAACATTTAAGAAATACATAATGTATAAATGTTTTGCAATCGAAGGAGTTTAAACGGGATGTAAAAGGGTCACAAAATGCTTGGGGTTATCTGAGTCTGACAGTTTTTAACACTGTTTTACTCAGGCAGGTGTGCTTTGAAAAAGTTCCAGAAGAGAAATGCCTTCAGGAGTTGTGACTAGTATTGTCCTGGAAAGTCTAAACGGATTGCTGTGGTGATTACTCTGTACTATCTTAATTATACCTAATCCTCTATTTATGTGACATTGAATGGTATTTTTGCTTGGCTCTTAATAGGGTTAACAAACACTTTTGGTTTCCATCCTCCTTCCCATTTTATTTAGGAATAGAAGTAGAAGTAACAATGTTGATATAATATTTCAAATGTTACATTGTAATACTTCAATAAGTTTAATATATTCTGTTTTTCTTGATGACCAACAGTTTTGCAATTAGGTGGCAGGATGAAGTTAAGTCCATATTTAGAATACAATGTTTTTAAAATGTCATCTAATCACTGCAACTTGTGGTGCAAAGTGCAACTTCAGATTCTGAAGTTAGGAGTAGGGAGGGGTTAAATGTCTTAGTATGAGAACCTCCAATTTCTCACCAGCCTGATGAAAACACCGCCTCTGGTCAGAGAAGTTGAAAGCTGAAAATTGGCACAGATATTAAGAGGGTAGCTTATACCTCATGAGTGAGCTATTCCTGATTTGTAATTGTGAAGGACCAACACTGAGCTGACTCATGGTGCCTCAAAACAGACGGATCTTAGACTTTAGACATGCAAGATAAGGTTATTAATGTAGCATTCTCACCATTTTGTCCTCTCGAGGAGCAAAATGTACAGTGTTTTTATAATGGATTTTGTGTGATGGACTGCGATTGGTGAAGGGACTTAAGACTGCAATCATGCAGGCTTCCCAGCATTACTATTCTTCACAAACATAGAGACCAAGCTTACTGTGTGATCCCATTCGACACTGCAAGTTGGATTGAGAGAGGGGCCATTAATGCAACATGGAGGAGGTAGGAAGATGATGTTTCTAAATTCAATAAGGGCTAGGAATTTAGTTTGATGCAGTGTTAATATGTTTCTTAGTTCACACATTTTAGTCGTATCAATTATTTGAAAATGTACAATTGAATAAACAAAGTTGATATTTTGTTACTCTTGTTATTTCACAAAATGCTGGAGTAACTCAGCAGGTCAGGCAGCATCTCAGGAGAGAAGGAATGGGTGACGTTTCGGGTCGAGACCCTTCTTCAGACTGGATCAGCAACAATTAGGATAAAGTGAATCCAGAGAAACTGGTTACTAAAGCATAGTTTGCTGTTGATATATTTAAACAATTAATATCTGTGTCAGAATTAGTTTATTTTGAAATTAATGTCAAATTCCATGAAGTTACCAAAACTCAATCGTTTTCTGTTTAAAGATGCCTGTGGTAGCTTTTCTTTCAAATGTTAAAATGCTTCACACAGTTCTTCTTTATATTTCAATAAAACTATTTATAAAATGTTGAAACGAGGCAATAGCTGTGGATTATATTGAAAATTCTGATGCAGTATGGTGGATCATAGATTTATGTTCCCACTACCTCACATGCATGCATCATGGTGAATCAAACTCATACATACAAAGAAAGCTACATATTCTTGGAGAAAGGAAATTACCAAGCACACCCTCTCCATTGTCGAGGTACATTGCAGAGGCCTGGGTACCAGTTACTTTCCTATTAATGAAACTTGATATATTGTAAAAGGGATTTTGAAAAAAAAGGATTTATTGATATAAACTAAAGATCAGTTGAATGATTATTTTTCACTTGCCATTGATGCAGCACTAGCTTTCAGCTCTGATTGTTACATTGAGTATTTATGTAGCATTTGAGCGCTAGGAAAGAAATTTGCTATGTGCATGTGACTTAATGTTGCATTTCAATAGATTATGCATATTGTGAAGTGTGTGTACCTTTTATTAGGAATGTTTAATAAATATAACCCTTTGAAATGCTTAATAAAGCGAATTGTTTTTCCATCAATGTTTACTAAGGCCGTGGGCTTCTCTGAATGGCTAATTCCACAGTAAACAACATAATAAACAGGATTTTATGCTGATGAATTAATCCACAGTTCATTTTTCAGGCAAAGCACCAAAGTATCTAAGGCTGATCCAAGCTCAAAATATTTCTGTCTTCCTAATTTATTAACAGCAGCATCTATTTTTGATACATGGTTGAAATTCTGAGCAAAGGAGGTCATGTACAAATAATTGACACTTTAATACAAATTTGGCTGATGTTTCTGTGAAAGCACCAAGTGATGCAGTGAAGTACAAGGTTGCCAGTTTGCAATTTAACTTGCCTGAGCTGGTAGCATAGGCGGGAATAACCATTGCACTGATGTTGCGGAGACAGAAGCTTGTTCCGTACGCTCCGTTACGTGATGGAGCACCATGACTTTGATCAATGGGACAGGACAGGCTGAAAACAGATCTGCCAACTCAGAACAGGGCGCCGTTGATCATCGACGTCAGAAATGTTCCCCATCACAAGCTGTAACCTGATGACCCAGAACGGCACTCACGCCGCCATTGCACAAAGTCAGGGGATCAAGCCTGTTTCAATGAGAAGTGCTGAAAGCACTCCTGGGAGCAGCCGGAGCTATCAACCTGGTGAGAACACAGTACAGGATACACGTACACAAAGCAGAAAATCAGCACAGTCACGGCTGAGATATCTCACACCCAGCTCTGCGGTCTGGCCCCATCCAGTTGCAAGTGCTGGTGGAAATTTAAACAGCTTGCCCGACGGAGCTCCAGGAACATCATCATCCTGATGGAAAGTGGGGCCTGGCACATGGGTGTTGACGATATGTTGGAGGCACTCACCATAATAAAAAAATAAAGAAACTGCAGATGCTGGAGATCTGAAATAAAAACAGAGTGCTGGAAATACTACACACCTTAGGCAGAATCTGTGAGAAAGCAATTGAGCTAAGGTTTCAAATTAATGATCTTCCATCAGAACTCAGAAAAGTTAGAGATCAATGTTTTAACTTTCAGAAAGAGAAGAAAGTAAATGGCTGTGGTTGGGCAAATGACACTCGTGGTGGAAATGCAGACTGAGTGAGGGAGCTGAAGATTTCTAATTTGTTCAGAGGAGATGTAAATAAAAAACATGAGTACAGAGGAGGGAAGAAATAAACTTACTCAAAGCACAAGATGAAAAAGAGTAGGTTGTAGAAGTCTTTCATTTCAGAGTTGCTGGAAATACATGGCAGGCCAGGCAGCATCAGTGGAGAGGGGAAACGGATTTCCTCATGAAAGTTTCAGAATGAAGTTTCAGCAGATCTGTCTGGTCTGATGCAAGCTGGAAAGGCTGGTTATCTGAAATTGTTGAATTCAATGTTGAGTCCTGAGGGCTATAGTGTGCCTTGAGGTTATGTTGGGTCTTGATGGAACAATGTAAGACCAAAGACATAACCATCAAGGGGTGGGGATGAGGTGCTATTTAAGGGCACACATTACATTCAATGAAACTGTTCTACAAACTGGTCGGTCAATGCATTTAATTCTTCCATAAGAGAGGGGACCATAAAAAGAGCACTGAATGCAGTACACGTTGGCCTTCATATAATAACAATAATAATATAATAATAATATATCTTTATTGTCATTGTACAAGAACAACGAGATTAAGATTGCAACCTCTGTATCGATGCTATTAAAATATATAAATAAGGTTGGGTTTTTTTAATAAATAAAAAATAAGGTGAAAGTACAAATAGGTCCATGTACACCGAGGTTACAAATTACAGCAGCTGTCACTGTGTTGTGATAGTCAGTTGTGCCAGATGATTATGGAGGCAAAGACAGATTATGGGGAGTGGTTAGCAGACTGATTCAGTGCAGTTATAGCTCTCGGGAAAAAGCTATTTCTCAGTCTGGAGGTGCGGGCGTAGAAGGCCTTATAACGTCTGCCAGATGGAAGGAGTTCAAACAGACAATGGCATGGGTGTGTGGAGTCCTTACAGATGCTGATGGCTTTTCTGAGGCAGCCTGTGTTGTGGATGTCCTCCAGGGCTGGGAGCTGTATCCCAATGATCTTCTGTGCTCTGGAGACAGCTCCGCTGAAGAGCTCTCCTATCCACTGCTGTGCAGCTGAGATACCACACAGCGATGCAGTATGTTAGGATGCTCTCTGTGGTGCAGTGGTAGAAAGTCACCAGCATCTTTTGGGGCAGACCAGCTTTTTTCAGCATCTTCAGGAAAAACAGCCGTTGCTGTGCTTTCTTGACCAGTGCCGTGGTGTTAGTGGACCACGTGAGGTCCTCTGAAACGTGTGTGCCCAAAAACTTGAAGCTGGACACTCTCTCCACTCTGTCCCAGTTGATGAAGACTGGAGCGTATTCATCATCCTGTGACCTTCTAAAGTTGATGATTAGCTCCTTGGTCTCCTTCATAGCGAGAGGATTTGAGTATAGGAGCAAGGAGGTCCTACTGCAGTTGTACGGGGCCCTGGTGAGACCGCACCTGGAGTATTGTGTGCAGTTTTGGTCTCCTATTTTGAGGAAGGACATTCTTGCTATTGAGGGAGTGCAGCGTAGGTTCACCGGGTTAATTCCTGGGATGGCTGGGTTGACATATGATGAAAGAATGGGTCGACTGGGCTTATATTCACTGTAATTTAGAAGGGTGAGAGGGGATCTTATAGAAACATATAAAATTCTTGAGGGAATGGATAGGCCAGATGCAGGAAAAATGTTCCCGATGTTGGGGGAGTCCAGAACCAGGGGTCACAGTGTAAAAATAAGGGGTAGGCCATTTAGGACTGAGATGAGGAAAAACTTTTTCACCCAGAGAGTTGTGAATCTGTGGAATTCTCTGCCACAGAGGGCAGTGGAGGCCAAATCACTGGATGAATTTAAGAGAGAGTTCGATAGAGCTCTGGGGGCTAGTAGAATCAAGGGATATGAGGAGAAGTTGGGCACAGGTTACTGATGGTGGATGATCAGCCATAATCACAATGAATGGCTGTGCTGGCTCGAAGGGCTGAATGGCCTCCTTTTGCACCTATTTTCTATGTCTATGTCTATTCACTTGAATTTAGACGGGTGAGAGGAGATCTTAGAGAAACATATAAAATTCTTAAGGGAATGGTTAGACCAGATGCAGGAAAAATGTTCCTGATGTTGGGGGAGTTCAGAACCAAGGGTCACAGTGTAAAATTAAGGGGTAGGCCATTTAGCACTGAGATGAGGAAAAACCTTTTCACCCTGAGAGTTGTGAATCTGTGGAATTCTCTGCCACAGAAGGCTGTGGAGGTCAATTCATTGGATGTTTTCAAGAGAGAGTTAGATATAGCTCTTAGGGCTAAAGGAATCAAGGGATATGGGGAGAAAGCAGGAACGGGGTACTGATTTTGGTTGATCAGCCATGATCATATTGAATAGAAGGGCCGAATGGCCTACTGCACCCATTTTCTATGTTTCTACACTAAATTAGTACACGTGAATTACTGCTTCATCTGAGAGAACAGTTTGAAAATTAGATAGTGGGAAAGAAACAGATAAAAGGACCGGTGTTGCATCCTCTGCAAATGCAAGGGAATACAACAATGACCAGGAAGTAAATGTTGGAGGAAATAGAACAGTGGAGGCACAGAGGGAATGATCCTTTTGAAATGCTGGAAAGGTAAGATTCATTTAAAATATACTGGATCTTGTCCATCATAATTAAAAGGAGAAACCACAAGAGCCAGGAAGTCTATAATAAACCTCCATACCTTATCCCTAACCCGTCTGACGAAGGGTCTCGACCCAAAACGTCACCCATTCCTTCTCTCCAAAGATGCTGCTGTCCAGCTGAGTTACTCCAGGTTTATGTGTTTATTTCCATATAACATAGTTTGTCCACAGTGGAGGACTGTGTTGCGATCTATACACCATGCTTTGGGAGAGGGTGCAGAAGTAGGCAGCACAGTGACGCAGCTTATAGAGCTGCTGTCTCATGGTGCCACAGACCAGAGTTTGATCCTGAACTCGAGTGCTGTCTGTGATGGAGTTTGCACATTCCTCCTGTGACTGCATGGGTTTCCACCCCCATCCCAAAGATGCGTTGATTTGTAGATAATTGGGCTCTGTAAACTGCCCCTAGTGTGCAGGGAATGGATGCAGAAGTGAGATAACAATGAGAGATCAATGGTCAACATGGACTCACTGGGCCAAAGGGTCTGTTTCATTGCTGTGGCTCCATACAAGAGATTTACCAAAAGGATTCCTGGGTGGAGGGATTTCAGCTATGATGATAGTCTGTAGAAACCGAGGTTGTTCCCCTTGCACAGAGGAGATCCAGTAGAGATGTTTAAAATCATTAAAAATATAAGACAAAGAGAAAAACTAATCCCAGTGAGGGGGGGATAGAATAAAAGTATCTGGCGAAGGAGACAAAGGATTTTTTTTGAAGTGTAGAAAATGATCAGGTGTGGAAACACTTCCGTTGGAGTGGTGTGGCAGATTCAAGTGTTGCCTTAAAGTGAGCCGAATACATATCCTAAAGGAAGTACGTTCAGGAGCATCAGATGGGGAGAAGTGGGACCAGCTCGATTGCTCTTACATAGAGCTATTTATGGATGTGTTGGACTAATGTGTGATTTTACATGTCTGCCTATTCTCAAAAATCAGGATAAATCCTCTCTGGCTCTCTGCCTCGTCAGTCAATTTTGAAACTAGAAAAATAGATGGAAGGTACCATCTACGGGCATAACAAGTGGCACTTACCAATCACCTGCTCACTGATCCCAGGATAGATTCCACTCCCATTCCATACCTCATCATGACCTGAATGCCACACCTCGCTCTAGCCTGATTTTCAGAGATAAGTGACTTATCTCTGGAATCCTTGGCATCAATGCAGCATTTGGCTGCGTATAGTATTAAACAGATAGACACAAAATGCTGGAGTAACTCAGCGGGACAGGCAGCATCTCTGAAGAGAAGGAATGAGTGACGTTTGAAGAAGGTTCTCGACTCGAAACGTCACCCATTCCTTCTCTCCAGAGATGCTGCCTGTCCCAGTGAGTCACTCCAGCATTTTGTGTCTGTCTTCGGGATAAACCAGCATCTGCAGTTCCTTCCTACACATATAGTATTAAGTAGTTTGGTAAAACTAAAAACCCAGCAGTTTTCGATCTTGGCCCTGACCACTTGCTCTTGCAATGCTACATCTTCTTTGGTCTTGACAGCGTTTCCATTCCTCCTTGCTGTTGGTAGCAGTATCGTTGAGCGCAGAGTGGATGGTGACAGATTGGAATAAGTTGGTGGAATGTGCAGGAAGAATCCATGTTAACATGAAGAAAGCTATATATCAAACCATATCCCTATTTTGTAGGAGATGCTTGATATTATGAGGAACTTAGCAGTGGGGGTTGGGGATCTTTTATGTACTCCTGAGGGAGTCCTTCCAGATCAAAGATGACTTGCTTCTACCCCGGCTCTCCGAGTGCTGAGATAATAGACAATAGACAATAGGTGCAGGAGGAGGCCATTCTGCCCCTCGAGCCAGCACCGCCATTCAATGTGATCATGGCTGATCATTCTCAACCAGTACCCCGTTCCTGCCTTCTCCCCATACCCCCTGACTCCGCTATCCTTGAGAGCTCTATCTAGCTCTCTCTTGAATGCGTTCAGAGAATTGGCCTCCACTGCCTTCTGAGGCAGAGAATTCCACAGTTTCATAACTCTCTGACTGAAAAGGTTTTTCCTCATCTCCGTTCTAAATGGCCTACCCCTTATTCTTAAACTGTGGCCCCTGGTTCTGGACTCCCCCAACATTGGGAACATGTTTCCTGCCTCTAATAGTGTCCAACCCCTTAATAATCTTATATGTTTCTATAAGATCCCCTCTCATCCTTCTAAATTCCAGTGTATACAAGCCTAGTCGCTCCAGTCTTTCAACATATGACTGATGAGCTCTTGTGTGGGAACTGCAGGCTTTTCCAGTGATGGGCAGAAGGTGACTGGCTGGGTGAGTGGATGGGTAATTTGTGAGGCAGTGCACTCTTTCTGAAACTTACACTGGTCATTAGACTATAAGACATAGGAGCAGAATTTGGCCATTCTGCCCATCAGGTCTTCGCTGCCATTCAATCATGGCTGATCTATTTTTCCCTCTCAACCCCATTCTTCTGCCTTCTTCCCACAACCTTTGATGCCCATGTTAATCAAGAACCTATCGATTTCCACTTTAAAAATACCCAATTACTTGGCCTCCAATGCTGTGGCAATGAATTCCACATATTCACCATTGCCTGGCTAAAGATATTTCTCCTCATCTCTACCTTGATTGTGTTCTCATTGTATGGCACGGATTCTCAGTAATGTCCTAAATGCTTCTCCACTTTGAACAGTCATGGGTCATAGGGTCTCAAGACTCATTGGAGCTTGTGTTCACATCCTTGAATCATTTTTTTTACTGTCCAGCTGGTCACCTCTTTCACTTACAGACTCAGAATAGTGATCTGGAGCCGTACATGTGAAAGGATTGGCCGGCCCAACGGACTGTGAGTTTGAGAAGGCAGTTTCATTCTAATACACTTGTAGTTCCTGTGCCTTTAGATAACAGAAGTTAGAGCTTTAGAGGGTGCCATCAAATAACCCATTGCCACATGTTATGGTGCAGGTGGTACGCACTGCAGCCATCTTGTGACAGTGATGGAGGCAGAAAACAGAGGGTGGTGGATATGGGCTGAACCTACAAATTCCTTTGTCCGAGCACTGATGGGCTTCCTGAATGTTGTTGGAGCCGCATCATTTCAGATAAGTAGAGTGCATTCCATCTGTGTAGGAAAGAACTGCATGTGCTGGTTTAAATCGAAGATAGACACAAAATGCAGCAGTAACTCAGCTGGACAGGCAGCATCTCTGGAGAGAAGTAATGGGTGACATTTCGCGTCGAGACCCTTTCACCTTATTCCTGACGGTGAGGTGAATAGAGTTAGGGGAATCAGGAGGTCAGTCCTAGGGAACACACAGCCTCTGACCAGTTTAATAAAACATTACTTGGTGTCTTGTTCAATTAGGTTGCTGGTCGATATTGAGTCCCAGGAAGTTGACCAGTATTTTGCCAATGGGAATGGTTAAACTTTCACTTGCTACAGATGGTGTTTGCTTGGCATTTGTTTGACGAGTGTTAATTGTTATTCTTCCATCTCCACTTTCAACTCTCTGCTCCCAAGATTCCATGCAAAGACATCCAAGATGTACCCTTTCTTTAGTAACCGTGGTTTCCCTTGTGCTGTCACAAATGGATCTTACCTGTGTCTCCTCTGTGTCCTGTAGTTCTGCTCTTGCTCTCCCTCCCACAGAGGTAACAAGAATAGTTCCCCTGTTACTCACCTTTGGTTCCGCCCCCAACATATCATTCTGTGACATTTCCATCATCTCCAACGTGATCTCACCACCGGTCACATCTTCCCATCTCCACCCCTTCCCACGTTACGCAGAGACAGCTCATCTCGCCATCTTCTTAGTTCACATCCATTCCCATTCAAAGCACCCCCTTTACAGGTACTTTCCCCCATAACCACCGGAGATGCAACACCCATCCCTATATCTCCTCCCTGCCTCCATCCAGGGAGCCCAGCAGTCCATCCAGGTGAGTCAGAGGTTCACATGCACCTCCTCTAACCTCATTCAGTGTGTCTGGTGTTCTCGATGTGGCCACCTGTACATTGGAGAGACTAAGTGTAGACCAAGCAAATTTTTGGTGAACACTAGTGCTCGGTCTACCAAAGCCTGCTGAATCTCCCAGATGCTAACCATTTTCAGACCTCCCAACCCTTCCGAATTTGGCGGAAAGTTTTCTTTCTTATTTCATTTCCACCATTCTGATTTCGCCTCACATCTTTCCGCAAAACACATGCCTCGCCGCTCGCCCGGCCCCGACACTCACCTCACCGCTAGCCTGGCATCGCCTTGCCGCTGGTCTAGCCTCTGGCTCGGCCTTGCTGCTAGCCTCGCCTCACCTCGTCGCTCACCCGGCCTCGCCTTGTCTCTGGCCTCCTCTTGCCGCTCACCCGTCCTCGCCGCTCGCCTCGCTGCGGAGCGTGAGGGCCGTTGATGTTGAGAGGGGATGGGGGGGGGGGGGGGTTGGGGTGCAGAGGAGGGGGACAGTGGAGTGGGAGGAGGGATTGGGGGTCGGGGGGGTGGAGGAAGGGAGGGGGAGAGTGGGGGTGAGAGGGGTGGGGGAGTGGATTTGGGGAGGAAAGGGGGGGGGGGGGGAGAAGGGTTGGGGGGGGACATGGACCGTTGTGATTTGCTGTTGAAGACCACTGGAGCAAGTATGTCTTCAATTAAATTAGGTATGTGCAGTTTTTTTTAATGAAACTCTTTCTTCATAACTTTGTCATACATTTTATGACCATTGTTCTTTTACTCAATACCAAGAGAATTGGGATGTGTAAGGAAAAAGCAAAATAGAAAAAACAGAACAAAATCTTTTCTTTGTAAGAAGTATTTCTGTTCAATATCCTTTCTATAATAGTAGAATATACTCATGATAGGCTGACATTGTACATGTAGTCCAAGAACTACAGACTGTTGGAAATAATAGTTGTTTTTCACACATGAATGTAGTGCAACGTGTACGCGCATTTGGTGTGCATACGTTTTTTTTGCTGAAAAGTTGCATTACGCGCCATATTATGAATTATGATGTAAAATTCTGAATTTTTGACATCAAAATTCTGAATTTGTAAAATCAAATGTTGGGAGGTCTGCATTTTAATTCCCTTCCTACTCCCACAATAACCTTTCTGTCCTAGGCCTCCTCCTTAGGAGGCTACACGCAAACTGGAGGAACAGCACCTCATATTCCGCATGGATAGCTTACAACCCAACGGTATGAACATTGAATTTTCCAATTTCAGGTAACCTCTAACAACTCCTCCCTCCCTCTCCCTTTTCTCCCCTGCACCCCTATTTCTTCCACTCTCCCCTGTGCCTCACCCCTCAATTCCCTGCACTTCCATGTGCCCATCTAAAAGCCTCTTAAATGTCACTAACGTATGTGCCTCCATCACCACCCGTGGCAATGTTCCAGGCCCCCACCATGCTCTGAGTAAAAAAGCTTGCCCCTCACATCTCCATTAAACTTACCCCCTCTTGCTTTTATAGCTATGCCCTCCGATGTTGCTCCAGACAGCATTCTGGTAAACCCCCTCTGCACCCTCTCCAAAGCCTCCATATCCTTCCTGTAATGGGGCACCAGAACTGCACGAAACTCGCAACCTTCAATCCTATGGTCTCACACCTGTTTTTTAATCTTTGGTCTTTGTCCAATCATCTCCTATCAAAAACCCTCTTTGCCTGTGTTCATCTATTACCTGCCCTTCGTCTCTCCAAGCCCTCCCCCCCCCCCCCCCCCCCCCCAACACAATCAGTCTGAAGAAGGGTCCCAATCCAAAATGTCACCTATCCATGTTATCCATGAATGCTGCCTGACCTGCTGAGTTACTCCAATAGTTTTTTGTTTTTTTTGTAAACCAGCATCTGCAGGTCCTTGTTTCTACATTTCTATACTCAGTACCCTCACTGATGAAGGCCAATGTACCAAAGCCTTCTTGACCACCTTATCTACTGTGGCACCACTTTGAAGGAACTATGTTTCTGCATTCCTAGATCCCTCTGCTCTACAACACTCCACATGGCCCTCCAACTCACTGTAAAGATCCTGCCCTAGTTTGACCTCACACTTATCTGCATTAAATTTCATTAACCATTCCTCAGCCCACACCCACTAACATCTTGCTGTATTGTTTAATAACCATCTATGCTATCAATGATACCACCCATCTGCAAACTTAGCGTCATCTGCAAACTTACTAATCATGCCTTCTACATTCTCATGCAGATTGGTGAGATAAACCACAAACGGCAGTGAGCCCACTATCGAACCCTGAGGCACACCACTAGTCACAGGCCTCCAGTCCAAAAACAACCTTTTGACATCGCCCTCTGCCTCCTTCCATGAAGCCAATTCTCTATCCAGTCGGCTAGTTCTCCCGGGATTCCATGTGTTCGAACCTGCCAGAGCAGCCGCTCATGCAGAACCTTATCAAATGCATTGTTGGAAGTCCATATCGACAACATCTGTGGCTTTGGCTTCATCATTCATTCTGGTTACTTCTTCAGAAAACTCAAATCAGATTCGTAGGACATGATCTCCTACACACAAAACTATGCTAGCTATCCTTAGTCAGCCTCTGTTTATCTAAATAGATACCAATAGAGTATCTTATCCTTCATAATACTCTCCAGTAACTTGACTACCACAAATGTTAGGCTCACGGGTCCATAGTTCACAGGCTATTCCTTGCAGCCCTTCTTAAATAGAGGCACAACATTAACCAGCCTCCATTCTTCTGGCACCTCACCCGTATCCAATGATGATTCATTAGTGTTTGGAGACTTTTCATCTGAACTAGCCAGTTCTAATAGAGGCTGGATATTTGAAACTTTTGGATTCAGCGTTGAGTTCAGAGAGCTCGGGCGCAGTGGCACACCTGTAATCCAGGTGCTCAGAGGCAGAAGCTGTCAGTACGCTAGAGGCCAGGAGATCTAGGCTGCAGCGAGATGTGCCAATCGGGTGTGCTCCCCAAGCTGGAAAACGATACGGTGTCTCCGGAGGAATCGCGAATCACCAGGTTGTGTAATGGGATGAATTGGCCCAGGTCGGAAATGAAGCAGGTCAAACCCCTGTGCCTATCAGTAGTCGGGTCACACCTGTCAATAGGCACCACGTGCAGCCTGATCAACACAGTGGCGCAGCGGTAGAGTTCCTGCCATACAGCGCCAGAGACCCAGGTTCGACCCAGACTAAGGGTGCTGTCTGTACGGAGTTTGTACGTTCTCCCCGTGACCACGTGGGTTTTCTCCGGATGCTCCCGTTTCCTCCCACACTCCAAAGACATATAGGTTGGTATGCCTGTAGATTGTCCCAAGTGGATAGTGCTACTGGTGTGTAGGATAGTGCTACTGGTGTGTAGGATAGTGCTAGTGTATGGAGTACTCCCTGGTCGGCGTAGGCCAAAGGGTCTGTTTTCACGCTGTATCTCTGTCTAAAATCTAAAGCTGCAAAGTGTCCATTCAGAAGATGAGATGACATTGTGTTTTGTTGTAACAGTGTGTGAGGCTGAGGGCAGAGAGTTTAGTGGGAGTGGGGTGGCAAATTGAAATGACAGGACCTAGATGGCCGAGTACTGTTGACATTGATGAGAGGAAGGCGTGAGGATGCACAAGAGGGAAAGAAATCTCAGATCATTGTAAGGAAGAGAAAAAAGAGACTGGGAAGAAATTTAAATTGTGTAGGAAGGAACTGCAGATGCTGGTTTACACCGAAGATAGACAAAATGTTGGAGTAACTCAGCGGGACAGGCGGCATCTCTGGAGAGAAATGGGTGACGTTTTGGGTTGAGACCCTTCAGACTGACAGTCAGGGTAGATATATGGTTGGGTAAGGTGTGTAAACGACAGATCAAAGCAGTATTCCTGTCCTTTCTCATTGGGTTGGCTGGTGAACTGCATGAAGGAGGGCCATGTGATTTAGGTATAGCATGCGGTGTGGGGTGAGAAATTTTGGAGTATGGAGAATGGTAGGTCAGCCTTGTAAACACAGAACTAGTTACTGAGGCCAGCAGAAAGAGAAAACAAAAAAAACGGGTTTTGTTTGGTGTTGCCCCAATCTGCTTCATCCATTTTGACCTCCTGCTAATATTCCTATCCATACCCATAATTAACCTGAAAATCAAATAACTGCAGATGCTACAAATCTGAAATAAAAACCAAGTGTTGGAAATACTCGTCAGGACTGGCAGAATCTGTGGAGAGGGAAACAGTCAAGGCTTCAGGTCTGAGACCCTTCATCAGATGAAGAATCACAGACCTAAAATGTCAGCTGTCTCCACAAATGCTGCATGACCCGCTGAGAGTTTCCAGCAAAGATACTAGAGGAGCAAGATAGACCACTCGACCCTAAAAACCGTAGTCCGTCACGGCGCCATTTTAGTAGGCAGAAACTTGCTCCTGTTTCGCTTGTCCTTTCATCATTTTATCCCTTGAAGAAAAATCCTGCCCTATCTCCCTAAGAAAAGCGTTTTCTTAGTCATAGTCATACAGTGTGGAAACAAGCCCCTTGGCCCAACTTGCCCACACCAACCAACTTGTCCCATCTCCACTAGTCTCACTTACCTGCATTTGGCCCATATCCCACTATACCTGTCCTATCCATGTACCTCTCTAATTGCTTCTTGAACATTGCGATAGTCCCTGCCTGAACTACCCCCTCCAGCAGCACACCCACCACCCTTTGTGTGAAAAGGTTACCCCTCAGAGTCCTATAACATCTTTCCCCTTCACTGCAAAGGGTGGTGGTTCTTTATTCCCCTACTCTGCCCTCTGGTCCTCGATTCCCCTACTCTGGGTAAGAGACTCCGTGCATCTACCCGATCTATTCATCTCATCATCTTATACACCTCCACAAGATCACCCCTCATCCTTCTGCGCTCCAGAGAACAGTCTCAGTCTACTCAACCTCTCCCTATAGCCCAAACCCTCGAGTCCTGACAATATCCTTGTATATCTGGAGAAAAGGACGTTTCGGGTCTGAAGAAAGGTCTCGACCCGAAACATCTGCTATTCCATTTCTCCAGTGATGTTGGCTGACCCGCTGAGTTACTTCAGCTTTTTGTGTCTATCTTCTGTAGAGAGTATCTTGACTGGTTGCATCATGGCCCGGTATAGAAATTCCCAGGCTCAGTGTGCAAGATGCTGCAGAGTGGTGGACAGTCTGGCCCATCACTGGTACAGCTGCATCCACCATCACAAGGGCATAGCAGCCTACATGAGGCACTGCCTCAAGGTGGCAGCATCTCTACCATCAAGGATCCCTACCATCCAGACTATGCCCTCTTTTCACTGCTAGTCAGGCAGGAGGTACAAAAGCAAGTTCCACACCACCAGGCTCAGGGACAACTACTTTCCTACAACTATCAGGTCTTTGTACAACTCCTACAATCCTAGTGGCACGCAAGATGGTACACCATGGATTTGTTTTCTTCCCTCTTTGTACAAAAAAAAAGAGATTAGTGCAAAACACAATCTTTTTTTTTTAAACTGTCCCACTGAATTTATAAATTTGTGCAATTTAACATTACTCTATTCTACAGGACAGTTAACAAAATGTTTGTGTGTTGTCTCAGTCTAGTTGCCTATGATGCATTTGCAAGCAATATTTCCGGTTGCTCCCGTATGTCTGTATATGACAATGTACAACCCGACTGGGGCCGAGGCAAGGGGCGCTCCCTCCTGCGCTCCCTCCTTCACTCCCTCTCTCTCTCTCTCTCCCTCCCTCCCTCCCTCCCCCGACGACTGGGGCCGAGGCATGGGGCGCTCCCTCGCTCCCTACAAGCACCGTTGATACGGCTGCAATACAGTGGGCCTTTCCTACAACTCAACATTAAACATGCACGAGTAGGATTGGTGTCTGCAATAAACATTTAAGGGGCCGTTATTTATTCAGCGTGTCGCTTTCAGTCGATCCTGGGAACCGAACGCTCAATGAAACGTTGAGATGATTCCAGCCCAGACCCGTCCCCGTCTCACCAGAGACCCCACTCGCCCCCCAACACTTACTGTGTGTGAGCCGTTCACCAGTAACGCCACCCTCGCCGCCTCTTGCACAAGAAAACACCGATTCAGATCTTCAGCCATTTATTGTTCCTTTAAAAATATATCGACGATTACTAAAGCTCTGGGGACAAGTTGCACTGCTGCGTGTACAGCAGTCGTCTGTACAGAGGTATCGTACCTGAGGTGATCACATGCCGTGCAGCCGGCACGTTAACTTACCCATCCTTCCATCCATACATACATACATACATACACTAAGGTACGTACAGCATTATTATCAAACCCACGACAACAAGTCCTCATTTTAACATCAACTGGTCCTAGAGATATTTGTTATAAAGACGGCGATTACAAGCAGCGCCCCTACAAGCAGCGCAGCCCCCCACCCCACACAGTCCGATGATGCGTTATTGTAATATAAAGTATTGTGGTGTTGTAGTAAAGTCCAGTCCAGTGGAGTGGCGAGGTGGGGTGGGGTTGGGTGCAACAGTCCACACACTCACACCCAGGGGTGCAGGGCTTGCTTCACCGCGCCGCTGTTGTTGCTGCCGGTGTCGGGGGCACCGTGCCGTTGAGTGCCGCTGTTGTGGAGGTCCAGGGTCCCGGGCTCTGCACCACCCCCTCCCCGTCCTCCTCCTCCTCCTGGCCCTGGCTGCTGCTGCTGGTGCTGCTGGTAGCGGCCGTGCTCCCGCCCCACTGCCCTGTCTGAGTCGGCTGCCAGGCGGTGAAGGCGCTCAGTCCCGGGGCTGGCGACGTGCCTCCCTCCTGCTGGGGCTGGGGCTTGATCTGCTTCACCGGCTTCCAGATCAGGCTGTAGTACACGGCCAGGATGATGGCAGCCAGCGACACGGACAGCACGTAGGCCAGCACCGTGGCCAGCCGCACCCACTTCTTGTCGCTCTTCGCAGCCATCTTCGCCTTGTCCCCCGTGAAGGTGGCCGGCTTGCCTTTATCCCCCGCGGGGTTGAAATCCTTGTCCCTCATCGCCGCCGCTGCAGCAGCTGCTGCTACTGCTCGTCCTCGTCCGATCAGCTGCCCTCCGCCTGGGGCATGGCAGTGTCCTGGGACCCGCAGCTGTACCAGTGCCTGTATCAGTACCAGTACCAGTACCAGCTCCTCTGTGCCGCTGCCTCGCCACCTGCTCCAACCCAGCTCTCCCTCTCTTGTCTCCTCACGCCGCCAATTGAGGCGTCTCTTTGTGATAAACAGCCAGAGAGGGGGGTGGGGAGGGGAGGCGAGGCATCTCTTAAAGAGCCAGCGTTCGTGTGGCTCAGCCTGTCTGCACGGCTGTGTGTGTGTGTCTGTGTGGTGTGGGTATGGGTATGTGTCTGTCTGTGTGTGTGTCTGTGTGTGGTGTGGGTATGTGTCTGTATCTGTGTGTGTCTGTGTGTGTGTGTGGTGTGGGTATGTGTGTGGGTGTGTGTGGTGTGGGTATGTGTGTGTGTGTGTGTGTCTGTGTGTGGTGTGGGTATGTGTGTGTGGGTATGTGTGTGTGGGTATGTGTGTGTGTGGGTGTGTGTGTGTCTGTGTGTCTGTGTGGTGTGGGTATGTGTGTGTCTGTGTGTGGTGTGGGTATGTGTGTGTGTGTGGGTGTGTGTGTGTCGTTCCCTGTTAGACTACTGCCCCTCTCCACGCTTGGCATTGATCCTGCAGTGGCTTTGTGTGCGGCAGTCTCCATTAAAAGCGCAGGAAGATGCCACAAACGGCGTGAGGTTATGGACAGTTATTCTCTGCGCCCCTCGTCAAATTTGTGCCATGAAACCTTTCACCAGCATTTATTTGGTAAAAGTCCGAAGCAGGACGTTACGGATGTTGCAAAGCAGTGTGAAAAATCCGAGTGGGATTGTTCTGCCCATGTTCTCCTCGCCTCTGGAGCAATGCAATTTGGGGAGAGTGGTATTTACTGTATTTCCGAAATCCTGGGTGCATTGCCTGAAAAAATAGAATCAGAAAATGTTGGAAACACATATCCATCAGGTACTGGGAATGCCATCTTACGGGGATGAAGAGGGGCAGAAAAATTACACCCCAACTGCACTGCTTTAGTTGAGAGCTGCACCAGCTCCATGTCCACAGTGAGAAGTTTCACTAACAAGAGTGGTCCATCAACATTGTGTTCCAACTTCTCTCTTGGTGAAATTCAGTGAAGCTTACTCATCCAGGACAATCGACAGTGCAGTTGGCCTGTCAGGTGACACAGATAGAAATATACAAAACGAAAAACTCCTTTCCTTTTTTTCTACCAATTTCTGCCCTGCCCGCGCGTTCACATGATGCACCTTCTGCCTCTTCTCGTCCCCTTGTGCTTCCCTCTGTCTCCATTTCATGGAAAAGGCTTATGACCCAATATCTATTACAAACATAGATGCTCATGTCCTTCCTCCCACCCTCCCTCCACTCCATGCTCCCAGAACATTCCTACTTCAATGATGAAACTTTCCATCTTGGTGAACGTTGTCTTCTCCTCAGCCATTGCGGACAGAGCCCATGATCTCATCTCATCCATTTCCTACACATCAGCTCTCATCCCAACACTCATCCCATCTTCTTCTTGCGTACGGCTTGCACAGCCTAAAGTTGTAGGCCAAGGGTAGACATCCAGGCCAGGGCAGCATCAGTTGCTGGATGGATGGCCTTGATGTCACCAGGGAAAAGCCTCAGTGAGTGGGATGTGGGATGGTCTGGTCTGGATGCCCACAGTCACAAGCAGGGCTGTCTGTCTGTCTGTCATCCCCCACTTGTGCAGGTGATGGGCTGTTCTTGCATGGAGGGAGCGGATCCTGTTCACGGTTAGCCATTGCTTGGGATGGAGGTCAAATCCCGGACACTCATCCATAGAACACCTGGATAAGAGGGCCACCTATATCAGACTCCTATTCATAGATTACAGCAAAGGTACTAGAGGAGCAAGATGAACCACTCCGTCAAAATCGCCTATACTGAAGTGTAGCACGCAAAGGAACGTAACGTCCGCCATTTTAGTAAGCAAAACCCACCGTTCGCTATGCCTCCCGTAGTGTAATCAGTGTTTTGGGGGAACAGTATGTGTGATGATACCGTTAAAATGCAGAATATATCTCATCTATCAATTCACAGATTTTCATTATTTTTCTTTTAAAATGTTTCTGCAAGTTTCTGCCTACTAAAATGGCGCCGTGACGTACTACGGTTTTTAGGGTCGAGTGGTCTATCTTGCTCTGCTCTATTTGGACTACAGCTCTGCCTTTAACACCATTATCCCATCCAAGCTCATGGGACTTGGAGTCAGCACTAATCTCTGCAACTGGATCCTCAACTTCCTGACCAACAGACCACAATCAATGATTGTCGGGGACAAATCATCCTCTACGATAATCGTCAACAGAGGTGCTTTGCAAGGATATGTTCTCAGCCCACTTCTTTACTCCTTGTACACCCGCAACTGTGCAGCCACGTACAAATCTAATTAAATTTACAAATTCACAGGCAACACCACCACTGTGGGCCGGATATCAAATAATGATGAGACGGAGTTACAGGAAGGAGATTAAGAACCTCGTGACCTGGTGTCGAGACAACAACCTTTCTCTCAACGTCAACAAGACAAAAGAGATAGCGATCGACTTCAGTAAGCGAAGCATTGCACATACCCCAGTTTACATCGATGGTGACAAATTCCTGGGAGTCAATATCACCAACAACTTCACCAGGACCACCCATATTGAAGCAATGGACAAGAAAGCACACCAACAACTCTACTTCCTTAGAAAACCTAGGACGTTTGGCATGTCCCCCCACAACTCTCACCAACCTCTGCAGAGGTGGCGTTGAAAGCATTTTATCGGGATGCATCACAGCTTGGTTTGTGAACAGCTCTGTCCAAGACCGCAAGAAATTGCAGAGAATTGTGGACGCAGCCCAGACCATCACACAAACCAACCTCCCTTCCATTGACTCCATTTACACCACACACTGCCTCGGCAAGGCCAGCAGCATAATCAAGGACGAGTCGCACCCTGGCTATTCCCTCTCCTCCCCTCTCCCATCAGGCAAAAGGTATAGAAGTGTGAAAACACACACCTCCAGATTCAGGGACAGTTTCTTCCAGCTGTTATCAGGCAACTGAACCATCCTACCAATAATCTAGGGAGCAGTCCTGAACTACTTTCTAACTCATTAGGGACCCTCGGACTATCTATCTTTGATTGGACTTTACTGGCTAAAGCACTAAACGTTATTCACATTATTCCCTTTATCTCGTATCTGTAAACTGCGGATGGCTTGATTGGATTCACGTATTGTCTTTCTGCTGACAGGTCAGCATGCAACAAAAGCTTTTCACTACACCATGGCACAAGTGACAATAAACTAAACTTAAACTCAACTCAAATCACCCCTCTCCCCACCATTCTCAGGACAAATTTGAGGGCAAGATCAGAGTTGCGTGGTCCTCACCCTCCACCCCACCAGTCCCCATTTTGACTGGATCATCCTTCGCAATGCCATCAACTCCCAACAAGATTCCACCACTGGAACACCCCACTGTTCTTCTGTCATCAGTCCAGGGAACAGCTCTTTTTGTGACTCCTGAGCCTGGTTTTCCTTCTCCACCAACCAGGTAATACAACTCTTGTTCAATTCATCGCATTGAATCATTGACTTGTCCCTTCATCTCTTCCCTTCCCACCATCCAGGGACTCAAGGAATCTTTCCAGATAAAACACGGAGTGTTTCCAGAATTTTCATTTTTTTATTTTAGATGGATTGTAATCTTCCTGGGCCAGTGCATTCCAACTTAACGTTTTATCCTCTTGATCGAGGTGTAACTCACTAACATAGCAATGTTAGTAGGTTCATTAACAATTCCTCAAAAAGAATAATGAATATCAGATGTATTTATTTGTTACGTACAATATTAGTTGGCAGTATATCTGTTTGTAGACTGTTTCGGGAATAGCTGGTGCCATCTGATCTCTTGATCTAGTTCCAGAGACCAGATCTCTGCATCACCAGAAAACAGCACTCCTCTAAGATTCTCTCTGATTGCCTTATAAAGACATCGAGCTACACAGGAAACAGGCTCTTTATCCCAACTTATCCAAGCTGCCTGATTTGGCATACTGGGTACGTCCCATTTTCCTGCATTTGGCCCATAGCTTTCTAAACCCTTTCCCTCCACATATCTCTCATCTACAAGTCATGGAAATGGAATTCAACGTTGAATGTTAAATATTGCACCAGGAAAAATTGGCCAAAGTGGAATATGTTATTTCCCAAATCATTTGAAAGCCAGTGAGAAATCGCAACAATTTACAAACTGTCTTAAGAGGTCAGGCAAATGCACATTCTGGTTCACATAGCAATTCACAGTGGGCTGTTCGGCAGTTTGACTTAGCAGATGAGATTCTGAGAATGATAATCATCCTGGAATTTTAAAACTGAAAGGAATTGTTGAGAAATTGAATTGCATTTATTTTAGATTGCATGTTATATAACACCAAATTTGTCAGTGCTTATTTGTTATAATCAATTGCCATTATTGTTCTTTTGAATTTCATGCGTCCATAGCTAGAGAACACACTGTTGGAGAAATGGGAAAGGGGTTATTTTGTAACTTCAGGAGGCAGGTGAAGATGCTCAGCGTTACTGTTCACAAGCCCAGCGAATGGATCTTCACACGACAGTAGGGTTCACGCTGAGCTCTGAGTCTTGAAGTGAGGTACGTGAGCTGCCACTCACCTGGAAGTACAGAGAGGTTGAGGCAAACCATTTCACTCAATGTTCATCTTCATGAGTTCATCAAGTGATAGGAGCCGATCTAGGCCATTCGGCCCATCAAGTCTACTGCCCCAATCAATCATGGCTGATCTATCTCTCCCTCCTAACCCCATTCTCCTGCCTTCTCTCCATTACCTCCGACACCCATGCTAATCAAGAATATATCTATTTCTGCCTTAAAAATATCCATTGACGGCCTCCACAGCCTTCTGTGGCAATGAATTAATTGGTCTGGGGATATGTGTCATCAGTACAAGTGAGCTTCCGAATCAAAGTCTGAGGAAGATGTGTCACATGCCGGGCTACTCTTGCTTTCTCACTCTTCCAGTTTTGATGGAGAGCGTTCGACATGATTCATTTCTCTCTACTGACTTACTGAGTGTTTCCAGCGTTTCCAGTTTTTAATTTCAGATTTCCAACAACCGCAGGGTTCTGCTTCCACTTCTTTTCCAGGAATGCCAGAGGTTCCTCTCTATCCTGCAGCAGAATACCAACTATCCAGCCTTGGTGGGCCCTTGTGTTTGACAAGATGTTGATCCAGTTTGCTTCCTGTACCCTGGGCACTTGCCCCTCACCTCCATCACAGAGATGCTTTGGAGGTGAGGTGCGGGTTTCCAGATCGGATGGTTCTGGGGAGCTATGACAGAGTCGCACCTGCCCAGGCTGATGATGAGCATGCAGAGGGATGGTGAGCACGTCATCCCAGATGCCGCACTCTGTCCGGTCCTCCGGAAACTCGGGCTTGTCCAGGGGAATGGAGATACCACTTCCCGGACAACAGGCACAGAAACCAGACCCGTCCGTTCCGGAGTGAAAGGGGTGAGCAGTGGCACTTTAACATTAGCAGACCTGACTATGGTAGAGGGGAGCGGTGACTGGTACAACCTCCCCAACTGCAGCGGCTGATGGCCCCAGCATGGAGCTCCAGCTGCTGCCCGCCAGACTAAGTAACCTCTTATCTTGGCACGCCTGTTGGCTGAGGTGCAAGGCTTGGATTTATGAAGCACCTTTGAGGACCATCCAAAGTTCTCACTGTCGTTCCCTGGGACATCCCTGGTGTGCAACGCCCAGGTACAGCATTGGAAAATTCCATTATAAACAAGGACCTGTGGATTGTCCTCCAACAGATTATTCCTCCCTGGGGCTTTTGCCAGTGACTCCGTAAATCAAAACTCGTGCCAAGGTACCTGGGAGTCAATGTGTTTATAGTGAACGACAGTGGATCGTCTCTTCCCTGTGATAGAGACAGAAAGACTAAGAAAGAGGAGAGAGGTGTCAGAGATAGCCCCAGTGATTTTGAGGCCAGGGTGAGATTTAGTGGTGACCTTGCTGATATCAATGAGTTATGCAGAGGACAGCCCCAATGCAGTCGTTGATGCAGCTGCATGCCAGTGGAACAAAAAGCGTTCAACATAACCACCAAAAATGCAGGCATCGTTGGGGCTCGTATGAGTGCCCATGGCTAGACCATGGACTTGACGAAAGTGAGGGGAATTAAAAAGAAAAGTTGGTGAGAGTGAGGCCAAGTTCTGCCAGGTGGAGGAGAGTGTTAGTTGAGGGGAATTGGTTGGGTCTCTTTTCTTCAAGGAAGGAGCAGAGGGACCTTGAGACCTTCTTGGTGGGGCAAGGTGGTTTACAGGGGAAGGTGTACCAGCTTCCTCCCGCATACGCCATCACTCTGAGGAAGGGTCACAACCTGAAACGCTTATCCGTTTTCCACCACCTCCACAGCCTGACCTGTTGAGTCTCTCCAGTACTTGATGTACAGGTAGTTCTGCTATAACTTGATAACTGTGTTCCTATCCTCATGTTATAGAAATTCATTCTAGAAAAACACTTGTGTCAATGGGGAAATGGGGTTAGAAGCTAGAGAGGTTCAGACTGGAAATAACAAAGTTATTTTTCCTGCAAGATTTGCAAAAACAAAGGTCTCTTTAGCAGCTATAAGATTTTGATATTACTGCAAGCTGAAATAACTAAAGGCTGCATTACATTGTTTAACAGAGTATCTTCAATAGCAGGTACTATCACAACATTTAAAATACACTTGCACGGTTACATCGATAGGCTAAGTTTGGAAGGATATGGGTCAAACGCAGGCAGGTGGTGACTAGTTTGGATGGGGCATGTAGGTCGGTGTGGGCAACCTGGGCCGAAGGACCTGTTACCACACTGTTGACTATGACTATGAGAGGAGATTGCTTGTCAATTCCAATGGCCACCCGCGATGAAACTGGCAGAATGATTACTGCGGGGAGGTTACATGGAGACGCATTCTGTTCCCTGGACTGTTTATCACCCATGAAAGACTTTTTCCTAAAACACAAAGTACTGTCGAGGGAATGGACCCTTCTTCAGACCTGGCCTAAAACGTGGCTTATCCGTTCCCTCCACAGATGCTGCCTGACCTATTGAGTTCCTCCAGCACTTTGTGTTTCACTCAAAATTCCAACACCTGCAGTTCCTTGTGTCTACAGATTTTGTTCTGTTTGTCAGTTTCCAAAGTCACTTTTAAGTGTTTTTTTTGGTTGCTGATTTAAATTGCATTATAACCAATATGGCCTGTGTAGTATAAATAGTTCTCTAATTCATCAATTGCCTTATATTCATTTATCTTTAGCTTGGATGTTTGCTGAACTGCTGCAAGGTGTTCCGGTGGAGGGATTCAGTATCTGTTGATCAAAGTAACCTGCTACTGAGGGTGGTGATGCCTTTTTGTGTAGGAAGGCAGTCATTCAGCGCAGTGTAGGAAGGCACAGTCCACCTCCCATCTAGCAAAAGGTATAGATGTATAGAAATACTCACCTCCAGATTCAAGGACAGTTTCTTCCCAGCTGCCAACAGGCAACTGAATCATCCTACCACAACCAGAGAGCAGCCTTGAACTACTATCTACCTGTGTGGGAAGGAACTGCAGAAGCTGGTTTACACCGAAGGTAGACACAAAATGCTGGAATAACTCAGCGGGACAGGCAGCATCTCTGGAGAGAAGGAGTGGGTGACGTTTCGGGTCGAGACCCTTCTTCAGACTTGCCTTCCTGACCAGCTGCAGTGCTTGTGGTAAGGAGCCAAAGCAATGACAGGGACAAGGGAATGTTCAGTAACAAGGGAAAATGGTGAGGTTTCTACTTGGTGGAGGTGACTGCTCTCCTGATGTGGCACCCAGATACAGCAGTCATTCAGCGGTCCATGACTGCTTGGTGGCGCAGACAGCTTTAGTTCTGATAACAAGGGGTGCACAAGAGACTCTCTGTGTTGTGAGCTTTCACCTGATTACATATCTAGAGAGGCTCTCTCTTTCCCACCTTATAGACAATAGACAATAGGTGCAGGAGGAGGCCATTCGGCCCTTTGAGCCAGCACCGCCATTCAATGTGATCATGGCTGATCATTCTCAATCAGTACCCGGTTCCTGCCTTCTCCCCATACCCCCTGACTCCACTATCCTTATGAGCTCTATATAGCTCTCTCTGCCACCATTGGGCAAGAGTTCTGCCCTGTAGATAACCAGATCTCCCATCGTACAGCAAGCATTATCAGCACAAAACCATCAATAGAGAGGATTACAGGACAAACCAATAGACAACAGACAGTAGACAACAGGTGCGGGAGAAAACCCCTGCGGTCACGGGGAGAACGTACAAACTCCATACAGACAGCACCCGTAGTCAGGATTGAACCCGGGTCTCCGGCGCTGCAAGCACTGTCAGGTACGGTGGCGCAGCGGTAGGGTTGCTGCCTTACAGCGAATGCAGCACCGGAGACTCAGGTTCGATCCTGACTACGGGTGCTGTCTGTACGGAGTTTGCACGTTCTTCCCGTGACCTGGTTTTCTCCGAGATCTTCGGTTTCCTCCCACACTCCAAAGACGTAATGTGCGGGGATCGCTGGGCAGTGTGGACTCGGTGGGCCGAAGGGCCTGTTTCCACGCTGTATCTCTAAATCTAAATCTAAAAAAACTCTACCGCTGCGCCACCATGGCCACCAGAGCCGTTGCCAAACCAGGCTGTAATGAATCATGACAGGATACTTTGGAGCAGAGTTGGAGTTAGTAAGAGTCGTGGAGGCTTGATTATTGAACATTTCAAAAATCAAGTCTGTTTTATTGTCATCTGACCTGAAACATATGCTTATGTTCACTTTTATGTAGTTGGGTGTCTTGTTGCTTTTTTTAGTATGGCTGTGTGGTAAATCGAATATCACTGTACCTTAATTGGTACAAATGAGAGTAAAAGACTTTGAACCTTGAACAGAACAATAAAATTCTTACTTGCAGCAGCACAACAGATATGTAAAAATTGTACTCTGTTAACATTTAAAAAGGTTACCATTATCTCAGTATTTGTCCTGTCAGCCAACTTAAATTATTTTGACAAGAAATCCATTGGATGCTCTGGGATGTTGTAGACAGGAATATTGTGTTAAGCAGCAATACTAATTGTCTCTTCCAGATGAGTTAGCACTGATATGACCCACACTGAACAGTGTACTTCCCATCAGGCAAAAGGTACAGAAGTGTGGAAATGCACACCTCCAGATTCAGAGATAGTTTCTTCCCAGCTGTTATCAGGCAACTGAATCGTCCTACCACAACCAGAGAGCAGTGCTGAACTACTATCTACCTGTGTGGGAAGGAACTGCAGGCGCTGGTTTACACTGACGATGGACACAAAATGCTGGAGTAACTTAGCGGGATAGACAGCATCTCTGGAGAGAAGGAATGGGTCTTCTTCTATTCCTTCTATCCTGAGATGTTGCCTATCCCGCTGAGTTCCTCCAGCATTTTGTGTCTATCTACAATCTACCTCATTGGTGACCCTCGGACTATCTTTGATCGGACTTTGCTGGCTTTACCTTGCACTAAACTTTATTCCCTTATCATATATCTGCACACTGTAAATGGCTCGATTGTAATCATGTATTGTCTTTCCGCTGACTGGTTAGCGCGCAACAAAAGCTTTTCACTGTACCCCGGTACACGTGACAATAAACTAAACTGAACTAAACTGTACCCAGACCACAAGCCATCCAACCCAGTGAGCTCCCATCAAGGCTTGTCCATATTACAGCACTGCAGCCACAGTCCCACAAAACTGCAGCCTCACTGAAATGCAACAATGATAACATTGATGCGCAGAGTCTCTTGCCCAGAGTAGGTGAATCGAGGACCAGAGGACATAGGTTTATGGTGAAGGGGAAAAGATTCAATAGGAATCTGAGGGGTAACCGTTTCACACAAAGGGTGGTGGGTGCATGGAACAAGCTGCTAGAGGAGGGGGACTATCTCAACATTTAAGAAACAGTTAGACAGGTACATGGATAGGACAGGTTTTAAGGGTTATGGACCAAACACGGGCAAGTGGGACTAGTGTAGCTGGGACATGTTGGGCGGTGTGGGCAGTTTGGGCTGAAGGGCCTGTTTCCACACTGTATCACTCTATGACTCTATTACTACAGCTTGAAAAAATACACGCTTGAATGTATGCAAGTGTAGTGAATAATAGCAAACAGCTGACACGTGACCAACTTGCACAACTCACTTGGGAACCTTGAAGAGGGTGTTGACACACTGATAAATCCCTCGCACGATTCCTGCCTTATTTGTAGTCAGTGAATTTAAGAATTCAATGACAATATAAATATATGATGGCATTTTTAATAAGGCAAGTTACCATAAACCAGTTTGGTATCCTTCTCTGTTTTCTTCGGTAATCTTTTCCTATGTCTAATTAACTTCATTATAAGATCATGTGATAGGAGCAGAATCAATCATGGCTGATCTATCTCTCACTCCTAACCCCATTCTCCTGCCTTCTCCCCATGACCCCTGACACATGTACTAATCAAGAATCTTTCTAGATCTGTCTTAAAAATATCCACTGACTTGGCCTCCACAAACTTCTGTGGCAATGAATTCCACTGATTCACCACCCTCTGGGTAATGAATTCCTCCTCATCTCCTTCCTAAAGGAACGTCCTTTAATTCGGAGGCTATTACCTCTGCGCTCTACATCTGCTTGAACCTCTTTGACTAAGTCATGGAATCAAGAGCGCGAGGCCTTGCTGAACTTTCCTGCCACCTGCCCACCTTTCCTGAAACACCAGCCCAGACCAATGGATTCAGGGCTAAGACACTAGTGTAGCTGGGATATGTTTGCCAGAGTGGGCTAGCTGGGCGGAAGGGCCTGTTTCCACGCTGTATCACTCTATGACTATAACTCTATGAAGCTTGTGTGGAAATGCAATTTCCCCAGAAATCCATGAAATGGTTAGTTCAGGTTGTTCAAAGAACAGTTCTGCTCAAGTGCCATAACCTGCCGAGTTGCACTGGGAGCAGGACAACAGAGACAGGAGGTCTTCCTGCCCTTGAATCAGTTCCACCATTCATTGGGGGTGGTGCTTTATTTATATCTCAGTTGCCTTTAATCCTCTTGCCTTAATCCACAACCAGCTATAAACGATTAGTATCCACCTTCAAGTCAAGTCGAGCCTGATGTCACACGCACAATTAAGGTACAACAAAGGTCTTGCTTGCAGCTGCTAACAGCCACATGGGTTCAAACACTTCATATAGATTAGACATAAATTACACAAAGGGTGTTTGGTCCAAATTTTAGCTCCCATTTGTGGTAAAAATCATCTCGGATTTCGTATTAAGGCCCAGCCCAGAAATCTCCAAGGTTAATTTTTCTTTGTGCAAGAAAGCTGAACTGAAAGAACGGTAAACAGTCCAACATAATGATGATGTGACGGAGCATGATTGGTTGCTTGCTTTCATGTGTTCATCTCATGGGATTGGCACAAAGCTGCCTTCAATTCCCTGCGGCTCACATTACACAGCGAGGTAATGATGTCTGGAAATATCCCAATACCAGGAATGGAGAACCATTGCCTTTTGAGTCATTTTAGACATTTCCTGGTTATTTCTTGGCCTAGAGATAATGTTGATAATTTGAATTCATTGCCGAGACGATAACAATACATGAAAGGTAATCTACAGAACATTTACTGGCTGTACTGATAGAGTCATAGATTCACAGAGTGATACTGTGTGGAAACAGGCCCTTCGGCCCAACTCGCCCATGTCCCAGTTACACTAGTCCCACCTGCCAACATTTGGTCCATATCCCTCCAAACCTGTCCAATTCTTATACCTGTGTGACTGCTTCTTAAATGTTGGGATACTCCCAGCCTCAACTACCTCCTCTGGCAGCTTGTTCCATACACCCACCGCACTTTGTGTAAAAAAGTTACTCCTCAGATTCCTATTAAATCTTTTCCCCTTCACCTTAAACCTATGTCCTCTGGTCCTCGATTCACCTAGACAATAGACAATAGGTGCAGGAGGAGGCCATTCGGCCCTTTGAGCCAGCACCGCCATTCAATGTGATCATGCCTGATCATTCTCAATCAGTACCCCGTTCCTGCCTTCTCCCCATACCCCCTGACTCCGCTATCCTTAAGAGCTCTATCTAGCTCTCTCTTGAATGCATTCAGAGAATTGGCCTCCACTGCCTTCTGAGGCAGAGAATTCCACAGATTCACAACTCTCTGACTGAAAAAGTTTTTCCTCATCTCAGTTCTAAATGGCCTACCCCTTATTCTTAAACTGTGGCCTCTTGTTCTGGACTCCCCCAACATTAGGAAAGAGCTTCTGTGTATCTACCCAATCTATGCCTCTCATGATTTTATACACCTCTGTAAGATCACCCCTCATCCTCATTCCTTCCAAGGAATAGAGTCCTGTTTTGTAATGTCGTTGTTGTGTCAGCTTGTTGGGAGCTGTGATGAGGATGCTCCAGGGTGATTTGGATAGGTTGGGTGAGTGGGCAGATGCATGGCAGATGCAGTATAATGTGGATAAATGTGAGGTTATCCACTTTGGTGACAGGAACAGGAAGGCAGATTATTATCTGAATGGTGTCAGATTAGGAAAAGGGGAGGTGCAACAAGACCTGGGTGTCCTTGTACATCAGTCATTGAAAGCAAGCATGCTGGTACAGCAGGCAGTGAAGAAAGTTAATGGCATGTTAGCCTTCATTGCAAGAGGATTTGAGTTTAGGAGCAAGGAGGTCCTACTGCAATTGTACAGAGCCCTGGTGAGACTGCACCTGAAGCACTGTGTGCAATTTTAATCCTAATGTGAGGAAGGACTGTAGCATAGGTTCACCAGGTTAATTCCCAGGATGGCAGGACTGACATATGATGCAAGAATGGGTCAACTGGGCTTGTTTTCACTGGAATTTAGAAGGATGAGAGGGGATCTGAAAGAAACATATAAAATTCTTAAGGTATTGGACGGGCTAGAGGTAGGAAAAATGTTCCCGTTGTTGGGGGAACCAGGGGTCACAGTTTAAGAATAAGGGGTTGGCCATTTAGGACTGAGATGAGGAAAAACTTTTTCACCCAGAGAGTTGTGAATCTGTGGAATTCTCTGCCACAGAAGGCAGTGGAGGCCAATTCACTGGATGTTTTTAAGAAAGAGTTGGCTTTAGCTCTTAGGGCTAACGGAATCAAGGGATATGGGGAAAAAGCAGGAACGGGGTACTGATTTTGGATGATCAGCCATGATCATATCGAATCGTGGTGCTGGTTCGAAGGGCTGAATGGCCTATTCCTGCACCTATTTTCTATGTTTCTATAGAGTGGTACAGTGTGGAAACAGGCCCTTCGGCACAACTCCCCCACAACAGCCAACATGTCCCAGCTACACTAGTCCCACTTGCCTGCGTTTGGTCCATATCCCTCCAAATCTGTCCTATCCCAGTACCTGTCTAACTGTTTCTTAAACATTGGGATAGTCCCTGCCTCAACTATCTCCTCTGGCAGCTCGTTCCATACGGCAGCGGCTGACTAGCAGTCTGTCCGTCTTTTCTTTGTTGAGTGTCGGTGTTGGGATGATTTTTATATATATTTTTTTGGTTGTGTATGTGTGGGAGGGGGTGGTGGTGTGTGGGGGGTGGGTGTGGGTGGGTGGGTGTGGGGAACTTTTCTCTTCCTCACGGCGCGGGGTACGGCTCAGCTGCGGGGCCTAACATCCCCCGGTGTGGCTCGGCCGCTGGACTTTACATCCCGGTGCGGCTTGGCCGCTGGACTTTACATCACTCGGTGCGGCTTGGCCGCTGGACTTACATCGCCCGGTGCAGCTCGGCTGCGGGGCTTAACACCGCCCGGTGCAGCTCGGCTGCGGGGCTTAACACCGCCCGGTGCAACTCGGCTGCGGGACTTAACACCGCCCGGTGCGGCTCGGCTGCGGGACTTAGCTGCGCAAGGCTTGGTCGCGGGCCTTTCATCGCCCGGTTCGGCCGCGAGACGTTTCAGCGCCCGGTGCGGGGACTGTGCGGGTCGGTCGGGGACGAGCTGTCTGTCCGTGGGCGTGGGGAAGAGAGGGGAAGTTTTGTTGCCTCCATCACAGTGAGGGGGTGTTTGGAGTCACTGTGATGGACGTTTGTGTTGGGGTCATGTGTCTTGTGTTTTTTTTTTTCTATGACTGCTATGTAGTTTCGTTCGGTACTTCGGAGCCGAAAATAGGAGCAGGAGGAGGTTATTTGGCCCTTCGAGCCAGCACCGCCATTCATTGTGATCATGGCTGATCGTCCACAATCAGTAACCCGTGCCTGCCTTCTCCCCATATCCCTTGATTCCGCTAGCCCCTAGAGCTCTATCTAACTCTCTTTTAAATTCATCCAGTGAATTGGCCTCCTCTGCCTTCTGTGGCAGAGAATTCCACAAATTCACAACTCTCAGGGTGAAAACTTTTTTTCTCATCTCAGTTTTAAATGGCCTCCCCTTTATTCTTAGGCTGTGGCCCCCTGGTTCTGGACTCCCCCAACATTGGGAACATTGTTCCTGCATCTAGCTTGTCCGGTCCAGATAACCTTGTTTACAGCTTATTCCCCTGGTTGCCCTTGTTTTGCCCCACCCCTTCCCTTCACCTCTTTGCCAGGTTTCTCCCCTCTAATCCATCAGTCTGAAGAATGGTCCATTTCCCTCGACAGGTGCTGCCAGAGCTGGTGACTCCTCCTTATTTTTTGTTTCCAGTGAAAATCTTTGAGACACAAGAGAGTCCAGATGCTGGAATCTTCAAAGCGCTTCGTCTAGCCAATTTTATTTATTACTCGCTGAAAAATATTAATTTTGCACGCTGCCCAGGCAGATCCGTTCAGTTTAGTTTATTGTCACGTGTACCGAGGTACAATGAAAGGTTTTGTTACGTGCTAACCGGTCAGCGGAAAGACCATACATGATTACAATCGATCCATTTGCAGTGTATAGATACATGATATGGGAATAACGTTTAGTGCAAGGTAAAGCCAGCAAAGTCTGGCCAAGGATAGTCCAAGGGCTATCAAAGAGGTAGGTAGTAGTTCAAGTCAAGTCAAGTCAAATTTATTTGTCACATACACATACTCGATGTGCAGTGAAATGAAAGTGGCAATGCCTGCGGGTTGTGCACAAAAAGAATTACAGTTACAGCATATAAATAAAGTTAATAAGTTACTAAACATAGCACAAAAAGTGTCGACAAAAATTTAGTCTCTGGGGTTATAAAAGTTGACAGTCCTGATGGCCTGTGGGAAGAAGCTCCGTCTCATCCTCTCCGTTTTCACAGCGTGACAGCGGAGGCGTTTGCCTGATCGTAGCATCTGGAACAGTCCGTTACTGGGGTGGCAGGGGTCCCTCATGATCTTGCTTGCTCTGGATCTGCACCTCCTGATGTATAGGTCCTGCAGGGGGACGAGTGTAGTTCCCATGGTGCGTTCTGCCGAACGCACTACTCTCTGCAGGGCCATCCTGTCCTGGGCAGAGCTGTTCCCAAACCAGACTGTAATGTTGCCGGACAGGATGCTCTCTACAGCCCCAGAGTAGAAGCAATGAAGGATCCTCAGCGACACTCTGAATTTCCTCAGTTGTCTAAGGTGGTAAAGGCGCTGCTTAGCCTTACCCACCAGTGCGGCAATGTGCGTTGCCCACGTCAGATCCTCTGTGATGCGGACTCCCAAGTATTTGAAACTGCTCACCCTATCCACAATAGACCCATTTATCTCGAGTGGCGTGTACGTCCTTGGATGTTTAGCCCTTCTGAAGTCCACAATCAGCTCCTTTGTTTTAGTGACATTCAAGAGGAGGCTATTGTCCTGACACCAGAGTGCCAGATCAGCCACCTCCTCCCGGTAGGCCTTCTCATCGTTGTTGGAGATCCGGCCCACCACCACAGTGTCATCAGCAAACTTGATGATGGAGTTTAGCTGAACCTGGCCCCACAGTCATGTGTGTACAGGGAGTACAGTAAGGGGCTAAGGACGCAGCTCTGGGGGGATCCTATGTTCAGGGTGAGGGAGCTAGATGTGTGTTCCCCCATCCTGACCACTTGGGGCCTGGCAGTGAGAAAGTCCAGGACCCAGGCACACAGAGGGGTGCTAAGCCCCAGTTCCAGCAGCTTCTCAACCAGTCTGCTGGGGACTATTGTGTTGAATGCTGAACTAAAGTCAATGAACAGCATCCTCACATAGCCCCCCTGGCTGTCCAGATGAGAGAGAGCGGTGTGTAGAACCTGGGAGACCGCATCATCCGTGGATCTGTTCGGACGGTATGCGAACTGTAGTGGGTCCATGTTGCGAGGAAGGAGGGCGCAGATGTGCTTCTTGACTAGCCTCTCAAAGCATTTCATGACAACCGAGGTGAGGGCCACCGGTCGGTAGTCATTTAAACACGCTGGAGAGGCATTCTTTGGCACCGGTACAATGATGGATCTTTTGAAGCATGCAGGGACCACGGACTTTGCCAAGGAGAGGTTGAATATTGTGGTGAGCACTGGAGCAAGCTGAGTAGCACAAGACTTTAGCACTCGCCCAGATATACCATCTGGGCCTCCAGCTTTCCTCGTGTTCACACGCGTCAGAGCCCACCTCACCTCATGCTCGGACACCGAGAATGTGTGCACATCCCCGGCGGTGGATCCCCCTCCAGCCTCGCTAGCCAGCACCCCTTCGGTGCTGTTTTTAGACGGCGAGCTGGTGGTGTTACCCGTCTCAAACCGTGCGTAAAAAGAGTTCAGGTCATCAGCTAAGGAGGAGCCGGCACTTCCGGTTGAGGGGGTGCTGGACCTGTAGCTAGTTATAGTCCGTAGCCCCTGCCAAAGGCGCCTGGTGTCCTGCTGCTCCATCTGTGACTCCATCTTGTCCCGGTACCTCTTTTTTGCATCCTTCACTGCCCTTCGCAGTCGGTAGGACTCTCCCTTGTAGTCGTCCATGTTGCCGGATGCCAGGCCGGAGTTGTAAGCAGCGGTGCGAGCATTCAAGGCCACGCGAATAGATCTGTCCACCCAGGGTTTTTGGTTAGGGAAGATACTGACCCTTACCGTGGGGATGATGGTATCGGCTATTGTGGCAATGAAGTCCGTAACCGCTTCCGCAAACTCATTTACGTCTCTGGAACTTGCTTGGAACATGTTCCAGTCGACTTCGCTCAGTGCATCCTGCAGCATGGCCTCTGAATGGTCAGCCCACCACTTTACGTCCCTCGTCACTGTCGCTTCCCGTACTATCCGTTGTTTGTACTCCGGCAGCAGGAAAATGGCAGCGTGGTCAGATTTCCCAAAAGGAGGGAGAGAAACGGCCTTGTAGCCTTTCCTGAACGGCGTGTAGCAGTGGTCCAAAGTTCTTTCCACCCTGGTGACACACGTGATGTGTTGGTAGAAGTTGGGCATGACCTTTTTGAGATTTCCCCTATTGAAGTCTCCAGCCACCAGCACAGTCGCATCAGGGTTCTGGTTTTGGTGTTGACACAACACATCGTGTAGGGTGGACAGTGCCACGTCGGTGTCCGCATGCGGTGGGATATAGACGGCTGTGATGATCACCGAGCTGAACTCCCGGGGTAGGTAGAATGGTCGGCATGAGATAGTTAGATGTTCCAGGTCCGGCGAGCAGGAACGAGAAAGCGTCTTAATATTCCCAGGATTACACCAGTTATTATTGGTCAAGAAGCAGACTCCTCCGCCCTTGGATTTCCCGGATTCTTCCGTTCTGTCCGCCCGGAAAACAGTGAAGGACTCGGATGGGCAGATCACCTGGTCAGGCACCAGCGGGGTCAGCCATGTTTCGGTCAGACAAAGGATGTTACAGTTCTTTATGTCCCTCTGGAATCTGATCCTTGCCCTCAGGTCATCCAGCTTGTTCTCCAGGGACTGGACGTTGGCCAGAAGTATGCTGGGCAGAGGTGGACGTAAGGCTTGGGTTCTCAGCCTGTTCCGAATCCCCCCTCGCTTCCCTCGGTGTTTTATCCGACTTTCCCACTGACCTGCGCTCCCACTGCTGCTGCCGCCGCGGTGCGCTCCTTTGATGATCTCTATCGGTATATCGGTGAGTAGATTTCTGTTTAATAGTGCTCCTGTAGCGCTCGAGTTTAATTTTACGAGCGTTTCCCGGTCGTACATTGGTTAATGCTAAGTGCTAGCACACGCTAGAGCACTTAGGGATAATTTTAAAGTAAACATACCAGTTTAAAACGCACAGTTCCCGCAGAGCTACCACGACGGCGACTGGACTGGACCGCGCCATCTTAACCAGCACTGCTCTCTGGTTGTGGTAGCATGTGGTAGATCGTATCTTACCTGTGTACAATCCAACCATACACAGGTTATGCAAACAGGAAAAGGAAAGCAAATCCAGAATCACCTTCCCCTCAGCTAACAATGAACCATTCGACATAATCCTAGACAACTATCTCTTTTGATCTGTTGTTTTCACACCTTACCCTTCCCTATCTCTATGTCTCCCTCTGCCCTGACTCTCAGTCTGAAGAAGGGCCCCGACCCGAAACGCCACCCATTCCTCTCGAGATACCGCCTGCCCCGCTGAGTTACTCCAGCATTTTGTGTCTTTCTTTGGTGTAAACCAGCATCTGCAGTTCCTTCCTACGCAGAGTCCCAGCTACAGGGAGAGTGTTGCAGGAGAGGGGAGCAGGTGGCTGATGTGGGGAAGCAGCAGAAGTGATCGGGGACCAATCCCTCAGCTGATGGACTAATGTCGGAGCACGTCCTACAATAACAATATTAAATATAAACAATCTGAGATGGGATTGGAGGCCACCACAGGCAGTGAATATTCAGAGCTGCAACACAGGAAGCACACACCCACTGCCTGGGTTATGGAACCATGGACTGATGGCAGTGTCACGAGTGTGTTTATAGATCAGATTGGCATGACATCCCTGGTGGCCGCCTGTGTTTATCTCAGCAGCCTGTGGGCTTGTCCGTACCTGGGTGGAGGCCGTGCAGGAGGGCTGAAGGAGTAGGGCACATCCACTGGTGAAGTTGCTCTGGGCTTGCAGTTCCACATGACTGTGGAGCGGGGGGGGAGGGTGCTGGTGTGGCTACACTTTGCACCACAGCACATCTTGACAGCCACCACAAGCATAAGAAAGGCAACTCGAACACTTTGAGCTCCCTCTGGCGTGAGCCTTGACTCCCTCCAGCGGCAAGTGGGCCGAGTGACTGAATGTGGTCCCCCGAGCACACTGGCCTTGTTATTCAAAGCCGCATCTCCCACTAAGAAAGCAGCTTCCCATAAATAAACAAGTCTGCTCGCTGCAAGGAGCTTCCAGCGTTACAGTGAGGAGTGTTCTGGCGGCCGTGTGTACCAGGGTTAATGAGTGAACACCAGGGGCCACACCAGGGGTATGAGCTGCTCTTCAGCAACGCAACAATTTCTGGCTCCTTCGATTAGAGTTGATTTCGGTCGGGAACTTAACTGTTTTATTTAGTCTGAGTCTGAGGAAGGGTCTCGACCCGAAACATCACCCAGTCCTTCTCTCCCCCTGAGTTACTGCGGTATTTTGTGTCTATTAATTGTTTCGCCAGTGTTTATTTAAGTGTGTGTTTGTTTTCTGCACTGGATATCGACTGGAACCATGAATGCTTTACTTGTGGCAGTTTAGATGCAACAAAGAAACATTTAGATAACAAATACGAGCCCTATATTTTCAGTTATATCTAAATAAATGTGACCATGGTAGTGGAAAAGAATAGTCCACTGAGCAACCAGGGAGAGGGAGGGAGGGGGGAGGGAGAGGGAGGATGGAGGGGGGAGGGAGAGGGAGGGAGGGGGGAGGGAGAGGGAGGATGGAGGGGGGAGGGAGAGGGAGGAGGGGGGAGGGAGAGGGAGGATGGAGGGGGGAGGGAGAGGGAGGAGGGGGGAGGGAGAGGGAGGATGGAGGGGGGAGGGAGAGGGAGGGAGGGGGAGGGAGAGGGAGGATGGAGGGGGGAGGGAGAGGGAGGAGGGGGGAGGGAGAGGGAGGATGGAGGGGGGAGGGAGAGGGAGGGAGGGGGGGAGGGAGAGGGAGGATGGAGGGGGGAGGGAGAGGGAGGAGGGAGGGAGAGGGAGGGGAGAGGGAGGGGAGAGGGAGGGAGGGAGGGGGAGGAGGAGGAGGGAGAGGGAGGGGGAGGGGAGAGGGGAGGGGGGAGGGAGGGGGGAGGAGGGGAGAGGGAGGAGGAGGAGGGAGAGGGAGGATGGAGGGGGGAGGGAGAGGGAGGAGGAGGGAGGGGGAGGGAGGAGGAGGGAGGGAGAGGGGGGGGGAGGGAGAGGGGGGGGGAGGGAGAGGGAGGGGAGAGGGAGGGAGGGAGGGGGAGGGGGAGGAGGGAGAGGGAGGGAGAGGGAGGGGGGGAGGGAGGGGGGAGGAGGAGGGAGGGAGAGGGGGGGGAGGGAGAGGGAGAGGGAGAGGGAGGGAGGATGGAGGGGGGAGGGAGAGGGAGGAGGAGGGAGGGGGAGGGAGGAGGAGGGAGGGAGAGGGGGGGGGGAGGAGGGAGAGGGGGGGGGGAGGAGGGAGAGGGGGGGGGAGGGAGAGGGAGAGGGAGAGGGAGGGAGGGATGGAGGGGGGAGGGAGAGGGAGGGGGAGGAGGAGGAGGGAGAGGGAGGGGGAGGAGAGGGGAGGGGGGAGGGAGGGGGAGGAGGGGAGAGGGAGGATGGAGGGGGGAGGGAGAGGGAGGAGGAGGGAGGGGGAGGGAGGAGGAGGGAGGGAGAGGGGGGGGGGAGGGAGAGGGGGGGGGAGGGAGAGGGAGGGGAGGAGAGGGGAGGGAGGGAGGGGGGAGGGGGAGGAGGGAGAGGGAGGGGAGAGGGAGGGGGGAGGGAGGGGGGAGGAGGAGGGAGGGAGAGGGGGGGGGGGGGAGAGGGAGAGGGAGAGGGAGGGAGGATGGAGGGGGGGAGGGAGAGGGAGGAGGAGGGAGGGGGAGGGAGGAGGAGGGAGGGAGAGGGGGGGGGGGAGGAGGGAGAGGGGGGGGAGGAGGGAGAGGGGGGGAGGGAGAGGGAGAGGGAGAGGGAGGGAGGTGGAGGGGGGGAGGGAGAGGGAGGGAGGAGGGGAGGGGGGAGGGAGGAGGAGGGAGGGAGAGGGGGGGGGGAGGGAGAGGGGGGGGGAGGGAGAGGGAGGGGAGAGGGAGGGAGGGAGGGGGGAGGGGGGAGGAGGGAGAGGGAGGGAGAGGGAGGGGGGAGGGAGGGGGGAGGAGGGAGGGAGGGAGAGGGGGGGGAGGGAGGGAGGGGAGAGGGAGAGGGAGGGAGGATGGAGGGGGGAGGGAGAGGGAGGAGGAGGGAGGGGGAGGGAGGAGGAGGGAGGGAGAGGGGGGGGGAGGAGGGAGAGGGGGGGGGGAGGAGAGGGGAGGGAGAGGGAGGGGGGAGGGTGGGGGGAGGAGGAGGGAGGGGAGGGGGGGGGGAGGGAGAGGGAGAGGGAGGGAGGATGGAGGGGGGGAGGGGAGAGGGGAGGGGAGGGAGGGGAGGGAGGAGGAGGGAGGGAGAGGGGGGGGGGTGGAGAGGGAGGAGGAGGGAGGGGGGGAGGAGGTGAGGGAGGGAGGAGGGGAGAGGGGAGGGAGAGGGAGGGGAGGGAGGATGGAGGGGGGAGGGGTGAGGGGGGGGGGAGGGTGAGGGAGGAGGGAGGGAGGGGGAGGGGGAGGAGGGAGGGAGAGGGAGGGGGGAGGGAGTGGGAGGAGGAGGGAGGGGGAGGGGGAGGAGGGAGGGGAGGGGGAGGGGAGGGGGGAGGAGGGGGGGGGAGGGAGGGGAGGGGAGGGGGGAGGGGGAGGGGGAGGAGGGAGAGGGAGGGAGAGGGAGGGAGAGGGAGGGGAGAGGGAGGGGGAGGGAGGAGGGGAGGGGGGGAGGGAGGGAGGGAGGGGGGGAGGGAGGAGGGAGGGGGAGGAGGAGGGGGGGAGGGAGGAGGGAAACAGGCCTCCCTCCTCGCTATGTTTCCCTGTTGCAGGTTTGAGGAAGACTGAGCCACTGGGACCACCAGCGCCACCATGTGGTCAAGGCTGGACTGACGGGAAGAAGCCCATCGCCTCCACTGAGGCTAAGATTGAAGCCTGTGATGTCAGTGCCCTCATCTTGCCCAGACAACAAGGAAACTGCACCCACACACACACACTCAGAGGCAGGCAAAGACTGAGCCGCCAGGATAATCCAGAACCGCCAACGGCACCTCTTCAATCCCAAAATTGAGATTACCAGGATTAACCTGAGACTTCCAGCAACTCCTCTTGAGGCAAGGGTGGGCTGCAGGGAGTTATTCTTAAAAGCAATCCCAGGCTTCTCTCTGCAGTTCTCTTTATTTATTTTTCTTTCGTTCTCATTCTTTGTTTCTTTTATATCATAGTTAGGTGGCCAAAGCATTGCAGGAGTGATCAATGACCTCTTCATGGTGCGCCAGTTAACTGGACATGGGTGATATTGGTCTCTCTCTGGTCAACTCCAACATGCACCTTGAATGTCTGGCACAGTGCAAGCTAGTCCCAGTATTCCAACAATCTCCCACCACCCATCATAGAGCCATAGAGTCACCACCACATTCAAAACATCACTGAAGTCTCACCTGTTCAGTACTGCCTTCAACCACTGAAGGTCACCTCACCTTCTGTCTCCTTTCTCTGTTCGTTTACTTATTTATCTATTTATTCACTTCCCTATGTTCTTTAAATCCCTGTAAAGCGTCTTTGAGTATATGAAAAGCGCTATATAAATGTAATGCATTATTATTATTATTATTATTATTATTATTATTATTATTATTACAGCACAGAATTAGGCCCTTTGGCCCAACTTGACCATGCTGCACAAGATCCATCCAAGCGAGTCCCATTTGCCTGCATTTGGCCTCAATCCCTCTAAACCTGTCCTATCCATGTACCTGTCTACAACATCTCCTACCTCTCCCTTGCTTGTTGTGGTGCTGATTACTCCAGCTTTCCCATATTTTACAGCCCTTTGTACAGTCCTCTGCCTCTCTCTGCTCCGTTTGTGACTGAGGTCCTTCATCATTACTCTCCGACTGCCTTGACAGAACCACGGTTTGGACCATTCCCTCCCCTCTTCCTCCCTGTGTGTAACCACACCACTGTTCCCTCTGTTCTGAGGAGCTCCAGAAAACTGCTCAGCAGCAAGTCTGGCCACTCTTCCCGTGCACAACCCTACAGCTTTGATTTCATCGGGATTTCTGTCTGTAAAGAGCCAAAGGTGAAGGAGAAGAGAGAGATTGGACAAAAAACACAGTGAGGGAGAGCTGTGAAACACCCAGCAGGTCAGGCAGAATCCGTGGAGAGAGAAACAGATAATGTTCCAGGTTGATGTGCCCTCGTTGGAACTGATGAATCTGTACAGGAGCAACCCGAACTTATGGACACATTCTGTGGAATTCTCTGCCTCAGAAGGCAGTGGAGGCTAATTCTCTGAATGCATTCAAGAGAGAGCTGGATAGAGCTCTTAAGGATAGCGGAGTCAGGGGGTATGGGGAGAAGGCAGGAACGGGGTACTGATTGAGAATGATCAGCCATGATCACATTGAATGGTGTTGCTGGCTCGAAGGGCCGAATGGCCTCCTCCTGCACCTATTGTCTATTGTCTATTGTCTATTGTCATACGATTGAACTGAAGAGTCAAGAGTGTTTTATTGTCATATGTCCCAGACTCTTGCTTGCAGCAGCACAACAGAATATGTCAATATAGTACACTGCAAACAATATAATAAGTGAGAAAAAATGAGTGTGTATATTTACACATACTCACACATGTACACACACACACACACACACACACACATATATAGATATATATGTGTGTGTGCGTGCACACACATACGTACACATAAAAAACAAACATCAATAATCATACAATAATAACAATAATAGTCTATGTCGTTCAGAGCTTAACCAAGGATGTAGTGTTTAATAGCCCGATGGCTGTAGGGATAACATCATTAAATTCAAATGCCCAACGTACATATATAGTGTAAGAAAATAACTGCAGATAGACAATAGACAATAGGTGCAGGAGGAGGCCATTCGGCCCTTCGAGCCAGCACCACCATTCAATGTGATCATGGCTGATCATTCTCTATCAGTACCCCGTTCCTGCCTTCGCCCCATACCTCCTGACTCCGCTATCCTTAAGAGCTCTATCTAGCTCTCTCTTGAATGCATTCAGAGAATTGGCCTCCACTGCCTTCTGAGGCAGAGAATTCCACAGATGCTGGTACAAATCGAAGGTATTTATTCACAAAATGCTGAAGTAACTCAGCAGGTCAGGCAGCATCTCAGGAGAGAAGGAATGGGCGACGTTTCGAGTCGAGACCCTTCTGAGTTACTCCAGCATTTTGTGAATACAACGTACATATATTCATCAGTTACGACAGCTGGCATAACCAGTTCCCTTTCTCTCCACTTTCAGTAATTATTCTGTCTAATCAGCCTTATGTGCTTTATTCATTGGAGGTATAGTTACCATCCTGAGTAATATTTTATTTTGTAACCTATGGAAGGAACTGATTTGAGTAAAAACGTAACCCGGTCAATACTGGCTTGAATCGGCCTGAAGGAGGGTCCAGATCTGAAAGGTTGTCTGTCTCTTCCAACGATGCTGCCTGACCCGCTGAGTTTCCACACCCGTTTGTTTTCAATTCAAGATTCCAGCCTTGCTGCAAATGCGAAGGGTAGTCAGCAGGTGGCGAGCTGTTCCCTTGTGTTGGAGACGATGAACAGCAGGGAGGTATTTTAGGATGGAGACACAAGGAACTGCAGATGCTGGAATCGTGAGCAAAAATACAAAGTGCTGGAGTAACTCAGCGGGCCAAGCAGAATCTCTGGACAGCATGGATAGGTGACATTTTCGGGTCGGGTCCCAACTTCAGACTGATTGTGATGGGAGGGGGAGAAGAAAGCACGAGGAGAGCAGTCTGAAGAAAGGACTCGACCCGAAACGTCACCTATTCCTTCTCTCCAGAGATGCTGCCTGACCCGCTGAGTTACTCCAGCTTTTTGTCTCTGTCTAGGGGCAGGCCGAAGTAGGGCACGTTATAGGTGGATACTTGTGCGAGGTTTTTTGAAAGGTGGGATGGTTGGACAAAGGCCAGAAATGAAAAGACTGAAGGTGTGAGCCGAAAGGATTAACGAGCTGCAAATTGTGAAGCTAGAGGAAGGAATGTAGGTGGACGGGGGGGAGGAGGAGAGAAATAAGTGTGAGTCCAGGTGGGACACAGGGGTGGGGAGGGGGATGGGGGGGGGGGGGAAAGAAAGGGGGGGGGGAAGAAAGAAGGCAGGGGTGGGCTGTAAGTTACCCAAGGAGAATAGGAGATGCTGCTCCGAAAATTTGCAACTGTTTCGCCAAACACGCGCTCGGCCCACCAAGCTCTGCTGGATCACTCTGTTGCTAACTCCTTTTAACTGACATTTTAACTCCTCTTCCCATTCCCATACAATACAATACAATACAATACAATATATCTTTATTGTCATTGTACCCAGGGGTACAACGAGATTGGGAATGCCCCTCCCATACGATGCAATAATTTAATTAATTTAACCAACAACAACCCAACGAAACAATTGTAACAGTTTTAACACAGAACTGACCTTTGTGTCCTGGGCCTCCTCCATTGAGACCACACGCAAACTGGAAAAGGAAAAACAGCACCTTATATTCTGCTTATAAGCACATCCCCTCCTCCCCTCCACCCCCTTCCACTATGCCCTACCTGGACTTGCACCTGTTTCCCCCTCTCTTCACCTATCCGTCTTTAGTTTAGTTTCGATTTTTAATTTAGTTTAGCTTAGTTTAGTTTAGTTTAGAGATACAGTGTGGAAACAGGCTCTTCGGCCCACCGGGTCCGTGCCAACCAGTGATCCCCGCACACTAACACTATCCTACACACATACACTAGCGACAATTTTTACATTTATACCAAGCCAATTAACCTGCAAACCTGTCCATCTTTGGAGTGTGGAAGGAAACCGATGATCTCGGAGAAAACCCACGCAGGTCACAGGGAGAACGTACAAACTCCGTACAGACAGCACCCGTAGTCGGGATTGAACCCGGGTCCCTGGCACTGCAAGTGCTGTAAGGCAGCAACTCTACCGCGGCGCCACCTTGCCATCCTTGTTCTCCAGAGATGCTGCCTGACTCAGAGTTATCCCAGCACTTTGTGTTTTTAAGTATTCTCGGAATGATTGAGTTGTAGGTAGACTGTACAAGATATCTATTCGTGGGACTGATCCTGTGCAGGTCACACCACTGACTCACACTGTTTAACCCACACTGACCTGTGTTGTGACAGATAATCACAATGGGTAACACAGGAATGAAACACTTCAACTCCTTCCACTGATATAACAAGTAAGACACAAAAACCTGGAGTAACTCAGTGGGTCGGGCAGCATCTCTGGAGAGAAGGAATGGGTGACGTCTTGGGTCAAGACCCGTCTCCAGAGTTCTGCATGTCCCGCTGAGTTACTCCAGCATTTTGTGTCTATCTTTGGTGTAAACCAGCATCTGCAGAGCCCAGTTTCTGGTCGAGATCCTTTGTCAGACTCAGGGTGTGTGAGATATCTTGGATATCGGTCGGGAGGGATTGGACCAGGGGGGATAGGATGGAGTCGATGTAAGTGGAAATCATTTCAGTGGGACAGGAGGAGGCAGAAACAATGGGTCTGCCAGGGCAGTTGTGTTTGTGGATTTTGGGGAGAAGATATGTGTGGGGCTGAGGAACGATAAGTTTGGAGGCTGTGGAGGACAGACAGCCGGAAGTGATAAAATCAGGGCGTGTGCATGTATGACAAGCAATGTCACTGTCAAAATATCACAGGCAGCAGATGTGCTTCCTTCTTGCTGCCTGTCCTGCTGAGTTACTCCGGCTTTTTGTGTCTCTCTTCGATATAAACCAGCACCTGCAGTTCCTCCCTGCACATGCTTCCTTGTTCCTCAGGATGTCTGCTGCCCTTCCTGTCCACCAGGTGGCATTGTCTCCTCAGGGGTGAACGCTCCTGGTGGCACCCTGCGTTCTGTGGCCCTCAGGGGTGTTGGGAAAATCAGTGCAAGAACGGGGTGGGTGTGTGGGTCGTCTTGCCCTACCCATCCGTGTATCCGTCAACTACCGACAGCACCATGGCGCAGCGGTAGAGTTGCTGCCTTACAGTGCCAGAGACCCGGGTTCGATCCCGACTGCGGGTGCTGTCTGTACGGAGTTTGCACGTTCTCCCCGTGACCTGCGTGGGGTTTCTCCGAGATCTCCGGTTTCCTCCCACACTCCAAAGACGTACAGGTTTGTAGGTTAATTGGCTTGGTATAAGTGTAAATTGTCCCTAGTGTGTGCAGGATAGTGTTAATGTACAGGGATCGCTAGTTGGTGTGGACTCAGTGGGCCCAAGGGCCTGTTTCTGCACTGTATCTGTAAACTAAACTTAAAACAAACCCTTCCTTCACTTTCCCAATTCTGGCCGATTTTCGATCGCCAACGTTGACTCTGTTTCTCTCTCCGGCTGCTGAGTTTTCCCAGCATCTCTCTGGGTTTTACTCTCCACGTGTGGTTTACTGGCAGGAATTTAATGTAAGTTGTTATTGTTACGTTAGCCATCAACAGTGGCATGGGAGTGGTGCGAATAGAGTCTTGTTACCTCTACATTCCTGCATGTACCGGAAACCATTCCGTTAATACACCACAGTAGAAGAACGTTTAAAAAAACATTTAGACAAGTACATGGATAGGACAGGTTTAAAGGGATATGGGCCAAACACATGCTGGGGGGACTAGTGTAGCTGGGATATGTTGGGTGGTGTGGGCAGGTTGGGCCGAAGGGCCTGTTTCCACGATATATCACTCTATGACTCTATGACTCTAAGAAGGTTGAGGCTCTAGTGTCAACACAAGGGTTCCAATATTTGCATCAGACACAGAACAAGGCCATTCAACCCATCGAGTCTGTGCTGACTCACAGAGCAGCCCCCTGCAATTTTCCCTGTAACCGATTCTCCCCATATTCCCAACAATTTTACCCCTCACCCACACACCAGGGGCAATTTACAGAGGCCAACTAACCCACTGACCCGCAGATCTTTGGGATGCAGGAGTAAACCGGAGCACCTGGTGCTCATTGAAACTGACCGAATAGTGAAAGGCCTGGATAGAGTGGATGTGGAGAGGACGTTTCCACTTGCCGTCAGAATAAAAGGACGTACCTTTAGAAAGGAGATGAGAAGGAGTTTCTTTAATGAGAAAGTGGTGAATCTGTGGAATTCATTGCCGCAGTCGGCTGTGGAGGCCGTCTTTGGATGTTTTTAAGGCAGAGATGAACAGATTCTTGATGAGTAAGGGTGTCAGGGGTTATGGGAAAGGCAGGAGAATGGGGTTGCGAGAGAGGGATAGATCAGCAGTGATTGAATGGCGGAGTAGACGTGATGGGCCGAATGGCCTAATTCTGCTCCTTGAACTTATTAACTGATGAACTTATGATATCCATACGAGTACCTGGAAAACGTGCAGACAGCACCCAAGGTCAGGATCCAACCTATGAGGCAGTGTCTCTAATCTTACACTGTGGTGGAGATGCCTTTTGTTAGCTGGTTTGTCAGCACGCCCACACACTTCAGTTCAGTCCAGTTTTGTTTATTGTACACGTGTACAGAGATACACCATTGGACATTGCGGGTGGGAGTTTCACGGAGCAGGCAGCGTAGCTGGATCTGAAATGACTGGTAATATCTGCTTATGGCTATTATCCATCACACATTGTCATCTGACTTGTAGGTCAAACTGTGCTCAAGTGTCACCCTCACTGAATGTTCCAGGCACAGTATCAGTTGAACATTCCAGCAAGTGTTAGCATTGTCTCACTCGGGACAAGCACATCAGGCCAGTTTTCATAGCTGGTCATGAGCCCCGGCAATGGAAGCCAGTGTCTAAATCTGGGAGCTGCCTCTGAGGTTGGCTGAGTTTTGTTTCCACCATCTGTAATAGCAACGTGGAAAGTTATCTCAGATTATTGGATCCCACAGAAAAAGTGAAGGAAACGTCCAGTGAAGTAACAGAGGAGTTCTCTCCCGAGATGCTGCCTGACCTGCTGAGTTACTCCAGCATTTTGTGAATAAATCGATTTGTACCAGCATCTGCAGTTATTTTCTTATAAGTAACAGAGGAGGAGCAGGTATTGGTTTATAATTGTTATGTGTACCAAGATACAATGAAAACCTTGGTGTTGTGTGCTATCCGGACAGATCATACTGTATATATCAACACAGAAGAGAAAAAGAGCGCAGAACATAGTGTGACGGCTCTGGAGGAAGTGTGCAGATGAAGAAAAAGTGCAAGGGCTGCAATGCGGTAGATTGGAAGATTTAAGAAAACGTCCCCAGCATTTTTCACATAAAGGGTGGTGGGGGTATGGAACAAGGTGCCAGAGGAGGTAGTTGATGCAGGGACGATTCCAATGTTCAGAAAACAGTTAGACAGGTTTGGAGGGATACGGGCAGGTGGGACTAGTGTAGCTGGGACATCTTGGGCAGTGTGGGCAAGTTGGGTCGAAGGGCTTGTTTCCACACTGTATCACTCTATGTCTCTATGACTCTATGACTCTATATGGGAGGTCAATGTAAGAGTCTAATAACAGCAGGGAAGAAGCTGCTCTTGAATTTAGTGCTTTGAAGCTTCAGCATCTTCGGTCCAACAGGAGAGGGTGTGATCGGTTGTTCACCTGGCACATTGCGAAGTGTGGATGGAGTCGATGGTGGGGCAGGATGGTCTGCAGGATAGACTGAGCTGTGCTCACAACACTCTGCAATTTCTTGCAGTCTTGGATGCTTTCCACCGTGTGTCTGTAGAAATTGGTAAGAGCCGTTGGACACATGCTAGATTTTCTTAGATTACATAAACTAGTCTTTACAAACTGGTGTGATGTGACACGGGATGGTTTTGTGTGGCAAGGTCTGGAAAGAGTTGTCCCACTCTGGATGTGTAAGGAAGCAACTGCAGATGCTGGTTTACACCGATGATAAACACAAAATGCTGGAGTAACTCAGTGGGACAGGCAGCATCTCTGAAGAATAGGTGACATTTGAAGAAGGTTCTTGACCCGAAGAGTCGCCCATTCCTTCTCTCCAGAGATGTTTCCTGTCCCGCTGAGTTACTCCAGCGTTATGTGGCTGTCTTGGGTCCCACTCCTCAAAAGCCACGATTTGCCTTTACACTGAGGCAGTTAGGATCGAGGCCCAGGCCTCGGCCTCCACCTCCACCAACGGCTGATCTCACCGCCACTGCTGCCGCCTTTCCCCTTGGCCCACCTCAGGCCCAGGCCCAGGCCCAGGCTCCGGCTGCTTCCCCCGGCACCAAGCCGGCAAACCCGCCCCCAAGAGACAGGTGGCCGAGCCTTGCTCCTACCCGAGATCAACTGGCCCCAATTGCGCAGGCGCGGATGCATTTGTTCTGCGCAAGTGCGGATGCGGCGGTCATCTTACGTAAGTACCAGATCAACGGGGCCCCAACTGTGCATGCGCGGTTTAAAAAACCTTAAAATGTGAATAGCTTTTAAAATATAACACCAATTTCAATGAAACTTCTTCCATAGGAGCCACGGGACGATGGTAAGGTGGGCCTAAAATTGTCGCGCTATCGGGTACCGTTTCGGCTGTAGTTCAGGAACAAACAAACAAACAAGAGTTTTATGATATAGGTTTCTTACGATCCACCAATGCGCCTGACTCTTAATTGCCTCCACATTTCAGGGAAATTGGGATGTGCAATAAATGTTGCCTCTCGCATTGCTGGTGGTGGAGGCAGGTATGTCAATGGTATTTGAGATGATTTTAGATAGGCAGGTGGATATGGAGGGATATGGATCCCACGTAGAAAGAGGAGAATAGTATAACTCTGCATCATGTTCAGCATGGACATTGTTGGTCAAAGGGCTTGTTCCTGTGTTTTATAGTTCAATGTTCTATATCATCCACATCCTGGGAACAAATAATTTCATAAAATTATGGCATTTTAAAAAATGTTAATGGTTCAAATACTGTAAATACCCATCCAACTAAAGACCGGGCCAGGAAAGATTTAAAGAATTAAAGAGCAAAGCAAATATGATCTCATCTCGTAACTACCCAAAGTAAGAGTACAGGGAAAGAAACTCAGCGGTTTATTTTTAATAAAACATTGGAAACACTTGTACGTGCATCTTGTCGAGCAATACCAATAACATATGAACATCGACTTCTCCAACTTTAGATAGTTCCTCTGTCCCTCTCTTCCCCTCCTCCTTCCCAGATCTCCCTCTATCTTCCTGTCTCCACCTATATCCTTCCATTGTCCCGCCCCCCTGACATCAGTCTGAAGAAGGGTCTCGATCCGAAACGTCACCCATTCCTTCTCTCCTGAGATGCTGCCTGACCTGCTGAGTTACTCCACCATTTTGTGAAGAAATACCAATAACATTGATGCCAACAAGGATTATCTTAAAGAAATGACTGAAATCAAAACGATGAGTAAGGTGGAATTCAAAAATGGCTCTAATTCCAATAACCCTGTTTTGTTGGCAAAGTTTGGCAGAATGAGCATTTCAACTACAACTAGAATATAAAAGCAGGAATATAACGCTGAGGCTTGATAAGGCACTGGGCAGACCGCAGTTGGGGTATTGTGAGCGGCTTTGGGCACCATATCTGAGGAGGGATGTGCTGGCGTTGGAAAGGGTTCAGGGGGCTGTTACGAGAATTATCCTGGGGATGATTGGGTTATGATGAGGGTTTCACGGCTCTGGGCCTTAAATTGGCTGGAGTGAAGAAGGATGATGGGGGATCTCATTGAAACTCATCGAATAGTGAAAGGCCTGGATCGAGTGGATGTGGAGAGGATGTGTCACTAGTGGGAGAGTCTCGGATCAAAGGGCACTGTCTCAGAATAAAAGGATGCACCTTTAGAAAGGAGTTGAGGAGAAATTCCGTTAGCCGGAGGATGGTGAATGTGTGGAATTCATTGCCAGAGATGGCTGTGGAGGCTAAGCCCATGGGTATGTTTAATGCGGATATTGATTGGGTCTTGATTAGTAAGGGTGTCAAAGGTTACGGGAGAAGACAGGAGAATGGGGTTGAGAGGAAAAAATAGATTAGCCATGAATGAATGGCGGAGCAGGCCCGATGGGCCGAATGTCCTAATTTTGCTCCTATCACTTATGAACTTATGAAAACAAGACTATGCATGGATGTGTTCAGCTTTTGCCATCTGACTTGACACCTTGCAGCTGCTGTGCAAATACTAGTGATTGAGTGACTGTGTGTCTCTTGCAAATTTTGTTGCAAATGCCACAGATCTCTCTTCATTACACAGCTGAGCGCAAACTAAGTGGATGACTACGCACTGCATTGATTCTTGGCCTTGCACAGGATGGAGGTCAAGCACACAACCGTTTGGGGAGTTAACGAGACGATGGTCGTCAATGGACCCAGAGTTATGGCAGGATATATTCCAGAAGAAAGTCCCCCATTCATCTCATGCCCCCCTCACTGAAAGAGCTATCCAGTGGCCCCACTCTCCATCTCTTTCTCCACAGCACCGCATTATTTTGTGTCTACAAGCAGGCATCCGTTTTCCTTTTGCTCTTACAACCAGCCCACTTCTGCTACCCTTTCAGAGTCCTCAAGGTTGGGCATGTGTCGGGAACATCTTGGCCACAGCCCCTCTCCCACTCTAAGTCGATTCCTTCATCCATTCTTAATCCATTCATCCATTCTTCATTCTGAACAAGGACAATCCGCCTTGAATTCCCGTTACAGGTTGTGAAGAAGACTTTACCACATTTGCCTTCATCATTCAGGTAGCTGAGTATAGAAGAACACAAAGTGCTGGAGTAACTCAGCGGGTCAGACAACAGCTTCGGAGGACATGGATTGGTGACATTTCAGGTCGGGACCATTTATCAGACTCATTGCAACTGTGTATAGAAGTTGGGACATTATGCGTCGGAAGGAACTGCAGATGCTGGCTTAAACTGAAGATCGACACAAAATGCTGGAGTAACTCAGCGGGACAGGCAGCATCTCTGGAGAGAAGAAATGGGTGACATTTCGGGTCCGGACCCTTCTTCAGACTGAATTACTCCAGTATTTTGTGTTTATCTTTGGTACATTATGTTACAGTTGTACAAAACAGTGGTGAGGCCGCACTTGGAGTATTTGATCACCCAGCTGTAGGAAAGATGCCATTAAGCTGGAAAGTGTGCAAAGAATATTTACGAGGATGTTGCCAGGACCCAAGAGCCCGAGCTCTCGGGAGAAGCCGGGCAGGCTAGGGCTTTATCCTTTGGAGTGCAGGAGGCTGAGGGGTAATTTTACAGAGGCATATAAAATCATGAGGGGGATAGGGCGAATGCACAGTCTTTTTCCCAGGGCAGGGAATCAAGAACTAAAGGGCATAGGTTTCAGGTGAGAGAGGAAAGATTGAGGGGCAACTTTTTTCACACAGATAGCAGTGGCAGGACCTGCACACCATCAAGGTGAAATCAAATGGTAACTCAAACGACAGTGAGGTGTCACTCCTGTACAAGCTCAATGCATTCTACGCATGCTTGCATAGGGGGAACACTGGTGTGCCTTCCCAGGCCCTGATAGCCTCCGATGATATTGCAATCTCAGTCACCAAGCCTGTCATCAGAAGATCCTTCAGGAGGGTGAACCCTCGGAAAGCGTCTGGACCTGACGGTGTACCCGGTCGCATTCTCAAAATTTGCACGGACCAACTGGCTGGACTTTCACGGACACCAGACTCTCGTGACTGAGGTCTGAGGTTCTCACCCGCTTTAGAAGGGCATCAATAATACCCAGGCCTGTTGGGTGACGTACCTCAACAACGATCGACCGGTGGCACCAATGACTCCAGAACCAGGGGCCACAGTCTAAGAATCCAGAACCAGGGGCCACAGTCTAAGGATAAAGGAGAGGCCATTTAAAATTGAGGTGAGAAGTAACCTTTTCACCCAGAGTGTTGTGAATTTGTGGAATTCTCTGCCACAGAAGGCAGTGGAGACCAATTCACTGGATGAATTTAAAAGAGAGTTCGATAGAGCTCTCGGGGCTAGTGGAGTCAAGGGATATGGGGAGAAGGCAGGCATGGGTTACTGATTGTTGATGATCAACATTGAATGGCGGTGCTGGCTCAAAGGGCCAAATGGCCTCCTCCTGCACCTATTTTCTATGTTTCTGTTTCATCACAGATGACGCCTTCCCAAACCAACAAGGCACCACCCTGCCTGAGGTCATTTGATACCAGCCCTGATGACTTGGTCTTTGTCTCGCCCCCGACTTTCAGTCTGAGGGAGGGTACCGACCCAAAACTTCACCTGTCCTTTTTCTCCAGGGAAGCTGCCTGGCCCGCTTAGTTACTCCAGCACGTTGTGTCTTATCACGTGATTTGAGAGGTTGCTTATGGCGCAAATCAACTCCTACCTCAGCAAGGACATGGACCCACCACAGGAGGGAGATTGATCATCTGACTCAATAGTACCAAAAAAACAACAAGGCCAAGGATCCACAACCTTTCTATATCAACGGGATCATCAAGAGAGAATCAACAACTTCAGATTCCTGGATGTGTATATTTCTAAACATCTGTCCTGGACCTAGCTCATTGATGCAATCATAAAGAAAGCCCATCAACACCTCTACAAGATTGTGGATATTCAGTATATCAATGAATACTCTCTTGAACTTCTACAGGTGTACGGTAGAGAGCATATTGACTGGTTGCATCACGGCCTGGTTCGGCAACTTGAATGACCAGGAGTGTAGAAGACTTCAAAGCGTTATGAACACTGCCCAGTCCATCACCGGCTCTGACCTCCCCACCATCAAAGGGATCTATATGAGGCACTGTCTCAAAAAGGCAGCCAGCATCACCAAGGACCCACACTACCCTGACATATGTCAATTAAACACTCTTGGCTTGACTGGTGCGTGTATGGACGTAACTGAGGCAGGTATGATAACAACATGTAAAAGACATTTGGACAAGTACATGAATAGGAAGGGTTTCGAGGGACATGGACCAAATGTGGGCAAATGGCATTCAATGGCATCTTGGTCATCATCAACAAGTTTGGCCGAAAGGCCTATATAAATCTATGACCTTCTCCATACTCTATAAGTGCCTCAAGACCATCTGTCTTGGTGTGATTTGAATAAACCTCTCTGCTCACTACCCATGATCTTGAAGCAATCCCTAACACGTCACCTAGATGTGAAGATAACATCACCAATTAGTGAGTTGTCAGGGGTTGTACCTGCTAAGGATCCTTTTAGTTTAGTTTAGAGATACAGCGCGGAAACAGGCCCTTCGGCCCACTTAGTCTGCACCGCCCAGCGATCCCTGCACATTAACACTATCCTACAGACACGAGAGACAATTTACATTTATACCAAGCCAATTAACCTACAAACCTGTACGTCTTTAGAGTGTGTGAGGCAACCGAAGATCTCAGTGAAAACCCATATGGTCACGGGGAGAATGTACAAACTCCATACAGACAGCACCTGTAGTCAGGATCGAACCCGGGTCTCTGACGGTGTAAGCGCTGTAAGGCAGCAACTCTACCGCTGCACCACCGTGACGCCCCATCCTGTTTACATTGTTATTGCCATGGTCCATCCTCTAGTTTTATTCACCTCAGATAAATTTCCTGAAGTCTAGCCTATCTACACCACTTAGAGTTTTAAATACCCAAATCATTCCCGTCTTAACCTCCCCTGCTCTAGGGGGAACAGACACAGCCTCTTCAGTCTCTGACCATGACTGAAGCACTCCATCCCAGGCAACATCCTGCTGGATCTCCAGTACCTTCAACCTGAAAACAGTTGTGCACCTACCTACACGTATACTGTAGTCTATGAGCTGCTGCTTATAGACTACAGCTCAATACCAGGAGCTCAAAAACTGTAACGACCAGGTTCAGGAACAGCATCTTCCCTACAGCCATCAGGCTATTCAACACTACAACCTCCGAATAAGCTCTGAACTACATCGAGTTGGGAGCATTGGTTTTGTCTTTTTGCACTAATATTGTTTGCTTGTTTTTTACATGTGTCTACATATGTGTGTGTATATACATTTGTACACATATATATGTCGTGTTTGGTTCTGATGGAGGCCACTGACCTGAAACATTAGCTGCTTCTCTTCCAGAGGCTGCCTGACGTGCTGAGTTTGTATTTTCATGTTTTATTTATATTTCCAGCACCTGCAGTTTTATTGATTTTCACATTTTATCGCAAAGAGGTCCAATGTTATGATCACCCTCGAAGATAGACACAAAATGCTGGAGTAACTCAGCAGGACAAGCAGCATCATAGAGAAGGAATGGGTGACGTGTGTACATACATATATGTACATGTATGTACATGTTTTTTCTCGTTTATTCTATTGTTTACAGTGTAGTATGTTTACATATATTCTGCTGTGCTGCTGCAAGTAAGAAGGTCATTGTTCTATCTGGGACACATGGCAATAACACACTCTTGACTTGGTTCCGGGTCTCATTTCCTCCACCCATTATGAAACATTGGATTTCCCCTCCTCTCGTTCCTCCTCCATCCTTCCATTACAAGTGTGACAAACACCCTGGGTCAGAGGAAGCCCGATCCCATGCTTTTCTGGATTGAAGATAAAAGACTCCCGATACAGATATAGATTATCAGCCATGGTCATATTGAATGGTGGTGCTTGCTCGAAGGGCCTACTCCTGCACAAATTTTTCTATGTTTCCAAGCTGGACACTGAGTGCCAAAGGAGAGATTGGACTGCAATGCTGGTTTAGCGAGAGGTCACAGGAAATCAGTGTTATTGTTCACTTGCACAGTGTTTTGTTTAGTTTAGTTTAGTTTAGAGATACAGCGCAGAAACAGGCCCTTCGGACAACTGAACCCGAGCCGACCAGCGATCCCCGCACATTAACACTATCCTGCACACACTCGAGACAATTTACACTTACACCAAGCCAATTACACCAAGACTCCACGTCTTTGGAGTGTGGGAGGAAACCGAAGATCTTGGAGAAAACCCACGCGGTCCCGGGGAGAACGTACAAACTCCGTACAGACAGCACCGTAGTCGGGATCGAACTCGGGTCTCCGGCGCTGCAAGTGCTGTAAGGCAGCAACTCTAATGCTGCGCCACCGTGGCCGCCCGTGTTCTGGCCAACACTACCCCCACAACATCAAGTGAAGTGCAGGCTGTTCTAACTACGCTGATGAAAGAACTTGCTCTGTGTAAATTGGATGCTGCATGTCCCACAACGCCGATGGCACTTTGAAGATCCTGCTTTGGGTTTTGGGATGTCCTAGGGCTGGTAAAATGGAGGATGAACTCAGGTCTTCCCTTCCTTCATCAACTTGGTGACAGATAATAATGGGTAGACACAAAATGCTGGAGTAACTCAGAGGGTCAGGCAGCATCTCGGGAGAGAAGGAATGGGTGACGTTTCAGGTTGAGACCCTTCTTCAGATAATAATAATGGGTGCTTCGTCTCTGCCTTGGGGGGTTGGAAAGTCCCCAAACTGGTCAACAACTGGAAGTTTGCAAATGGAGATTGGACTTTCTTCTTTGATGTAAGGTCATAAGATCGTAAGTGGTAGGAGTAGAATTAGGCCATTCGTCCCATCCAGTCTACTCCACCATTCCATTATGGCTGATCTCTCCCCCCTAACCCCATTCTCCTGCCTTCTCCCCATAACCTCTGACACCCGTACTAATCAAGAATCTATCTATCTCTGCCTTAAAAATATCCACCGACGGCCTTCACAGCCTCCTGTGGCAAAGAATTTCACAGATTCACCACCCTCTGACTAAAGAGATTTCTCCTTATGTATAAATGGGGCCCTCGTGGGCAAAGGCATTTGTTTATTCCATGTGAAAGTGTGATTCAGTCTTCTTCTATCCCTTCTCACTGGACAAATTTAGAGCATTATTGCAGCCAGTAGGAGCAGTCCAACTGATGCAGAGGGAGCTTCTGTTGACTTCCTCACGAACACAGGTCGCGGAGCAGGGCTTGTTGAGATGTGGTGGGTGAGCTGCCCCTGCGATTCCTGCCCACTCCTGACCTTACAGTAGATGGACAGGAATGGACATCAATGAGAGATGGGGTTAGTTAGATTCGCATTTTGATCACCTTGGATGGGATGGGCCGAAGGGCCTGTTCCTGATTTCTCCAGGACTTGCAGTGACCTCAGATTGACTGCAGGTCCATAATCAAACTGCTACCTTAATGTTCTGGGCGATTACTTTAAACACAGGTTGACACCTAAAGGTGGCCTTAACTTACTCTTGCGAATTAAGTTGTCTACACAATGTAAGTCCCGACAGTGGGTGGTCTCTGTTTGGGTGGAGAACGATTGGAACCCATCCCCAATCTCTGGTCTTCAATAAACACCTTCCCTCTGCTGTCACCATGACTCTGATCACCCTCCCTCTGCTGGGGATGGAGAGAGAGGGAAGCAAGGACTACTTGAAGGTAGAGAAGTCCCTCTGCTGATCACCCTCCCTCTGCTGTCACCATGACTCGCGTCATGTTTGGTTCTGATGGAGGTCACTGACCTGAAACATTAGCTGCTGCTCTTCCAGAGGCTGCCTGACCTGCTGAGTTTGTATTTTCTGACCTGTATTTTCATGTTTTATTTATATTTCCAGCATCTGCAGTTTTATTGATTTTCACATATTTTCACAAAGAGGTCCAATGTTATGATCGCCCTCGAAGATAAACACAAAATGCTGGAGTAACTCAGCGGGACAGGCAGCATCTCTGGAGAGAAGGAATGGGTGACATTTAAGGTCGAGACCCTTCTTCAGACTGATGCCAGGGGAGTGGGCGGGACAGAGATAGAATGTAGTTGGAGACAGTAAGACTGGTGGGAGAACTGGGGAGGGGATGGAAAGAGAGGGAAGTAAGGGCTACTTGAAGGCAGAGAAGTCCCTCTGCTGATTACCCTCCCTCTGCTGTCACCATGACTCACGGCATGTTTGCTGCTGATGGAGGTCGGTCCCTGACCTGAAACATCGGCTGCTTCTTTCCTAGATGCTGCCCGACCTGCTGAGTGATTTCAGTATTTTCTGGTTTTATTTATATTTCCAGCATCTGCAGTTTTATTGTTTTTCACATTTTTTTCAATTGTATTTGGCTTGGAGCACACTATTGAATCTACACCAATCAGCCAAAACATTATGACCACTGACAGGTGAAGTGAATAACATTGATTATCTTGTTACAATGGCACCTGTCAAGGGGTGGGATATATTAGGCAGCAAGTGAACAGTCAGTTCTTGATGTGTTGGATGCAGGAGAAATGGGCAGGAGTAAAGACCTGAGTGACTTTGACAAGGGCCAAATTGTTATGGCTAGACGACTGGGTCAGAGTATCTCTGAAACGGCAAGGCTTGTGGGGTGCTCCCGGTCAGCAGTGGTGAGTACCTACCGACAGTGGTCCGAGGAGGGACAAACCACAAACCGGCAACAGACAGGGTGTTGGGCGCCCAAGGCTCATCGATGCGCGAGGGCAACGAAGGCTATCCCATCTGGTCCGAACCGACAGAAGGTCGACTGTGGCACAAGTCACAGAAAATGTTAATGGTGGTCACGGGAGGGAATATGTCACAATACACAGTGCATCGCACCCTGCTGCATATGGGGCTGCACACGGAGGACCAACAGCATATTAGGCAGGTGGTCATAATGTTTTGGCTCATCAGGTCATAATGTTTTGGCTGATTGGTGTATGTTTAAATGCCGATATAGCTCCAAGTACAAGACTTTTTTTATTGGAGGTTTGGAATTAAAGACAATGGGTTCTCAGGGCAGCATGAAGATTTATTCAATATAAAGTGTTCCTTCCTGATGCCCTGTTTAAAAACCATTCTCTTTCTTTCTATGTCTCTCTCACTCTCTGTCCCTCATGCACACACTTGCACGCATTTACACACACTGACACGCACTAACATGCTTACTCACACTCGCACGTATTCCCATTAAAACCCCAGGTTCTGCTTCTCACCTGCACACCAGGGGCAATTTACACAAACACACACATACGTGCTCACATACACATACTCTCACAGACATACACATGCTTACATACCCAGACTCACACATGCATGCACACAGCCACGCACACACATGCCTGCGCACACACACACATACAAGCTTGGCTCAGAAGGCTGAATCCTGAAATTCAAACTCGCGTTCGATCCTGACTACGGGCGCCGTCTGTACGGAGTTTGTACGTTCTCCCCGTGACCTGCGTGGGTTTTCTCCGAGATCTTCGTTTTCCTCCCACACTCCAAAGACGTACAGGTATGTAGGTTAATTGACTGGGTAATATGTAAAAATTGCCCCTAGTGTGTGTAGGATAGTGTTAATGTGCGGGGATCGCTGGGCGGTACGGACTCGGTGGGCCGAAGGGCCTGTTTCCGCGCTATATCTCTAAAAAAAAAATTCCAAGAAAGCGGTGATTGATAGATCCCCTGCTTTCCACGGTCAGGAGCTTCCTTGCAAACCAGGGAAGAGGGCAAGGATGGAGCACCCAGCTACAGTGTACTGTTTGTGGAGCTGCTGTTAGGAGCTGCCCTCAGCCACACCCTTTAGGATGATGCTTTTTCACATCTTTACACAGCCCTTTCTGGCCCAACAAGGAGTTGTGGAGAAGTCTGTTTAAACTAATGTCTTAGGGCAGTGAGTCGGAGATACTCCAGGTTATGGAGCCACAGCCCTTCCCAAATGCCGAGCCCTTGGAGAGGAACTGACAAGGCTCACAACTGCCCAGTGGCTGTGTTGGTTTTTATCATTTGTGTTCAAGGGCATGTCAGGGATGGTGGAATTTCTACAAGTCATTCCAAGACGATGGACTTCAACCCCCAAGGTAACATGTCTGAGTCGGGTGACCCTAACTGAAGAAGGTTTTTTCGGTCTGAGTTGGTGGGGATCATTGGCGGGGCAATGCTCCTTTGACTGAAAGGTCGGGCAGCACAGTGGCGCAGTAGTAGAGCTGCTGTTTCACAACGCTGCCTCATCGAACGCAATTCTCTCGAGAGTACGGGTGGAATGTTTGTCACTGATGGGCACTAATTTATTTGTTCACGCACGACGGATCTCTCACTAGCGTCTGTATTCATCCTTTAAGCCAAGTCCACATTCATAAACCAGGATTCTTATTAGTCGGCCCAGACATTCACTGTGGGGAAAACCATTACATGTTCTCAAGTTCACAAGTTATAGGAGTAGAATTAGGCCATTTGGCCCATCGAGTCCACTCCGCCATTCAATCATGGCTGATCTCTGCCTCCTCATCCCATTTTCCTGCCTTCTCCTCATAACCGTTGACACCCGTTCTAATCAAGAATTTGTCTATCTCTGCCTTAAAAATATCCAGTGACTTGGCCTCCACAGCCCTCTGTGGCAATGAGTTTCCCTGATTAACTACCCTCTAACTAAAGAAGTTCCTGCTCACTTCCTTTCTAAAAGAGCACCCTTTAATTCTGAGGCTATGACCTCTGGTCCTAGACTCTCCCACCAGTGGAAACATCCTTTCCACATCCACTCGATCTATGCCTTTCATTATTTTGTAAGTTTCAATGAGATCCCTCCCTCAAGCTTCTAAACTCCAGCGAGTCGAGGCCCAGTGTTGTCAAACGCTCATCATATGCTAACCCACTCATTCCTGGAATCATTCTTGTAAACCTCCTCTGGACCCTCTCCAGAGCCAGCACATCCTTCCTCGGATATGGGGCCCATTAGAGTGAGCCTGTTCACAAGCAACAACTGGTGTGCTACTGCAAAGAGGTCCAATGTTATGAACACCCTCCCTCTGCTGTCACCATGACCATGTTTGCCTCTGATGAAAGTCCCTGACCTGAAACATCAGCTGCTTCTCTTCCAAATAAAACCAGAAAATACTGAAACCACTCAGCAGGTCAGGACCTGCTGAGTGCTTTCAGTATTTTCTGTTTTTATTTATATTTCCAGCATCCGTAGTTTTATTGATTTTTCACGTTTTGTTCAGTTGTATTTGGCGTGGAGCACACTATTGAATCTACAGTATGTTTAAACGTCGGTATAGCTCCAAGTGTAAGACTTTTTTATTGGAGGTTTTAGATTAATGACAACGGGTTCTCAGAGCAGCATGATTTATTCAATATAACGTGTTCCTTCCTGATGCCCTGCTTACAAAACATTATCTTTCTTTCTCTATCTCTCTCACTCTCTGTCCCTCATGCACACGCATGCATGCATGCATTTACACACACATACATGCTTACACACACACATCGACGAAACCAAGAGCAGGCTCGGCGATCGCTTCGCTGAACACCTGCGCTCGGTCCGCATTAATCAAACTGGTCTCCCGGTGGCCGAGCACTTCAACTTCCCCTCCCATTCCCAGTCTGACCTTTCTGTCATGGGCCTCCTCCAGTGCCATAGTGAGGCCCACCGGAAATTGGAGGAACAGCGCCTCATATTTCGCCTGGGCAGCTTGCAGCCCAGTGGTATAAACATCAACTTCTCCAACTTTAGATAGTTCCTCTGTCCCTCTCTTCCCCTCCCCCTTCCCAGATCTCCCTCTATCTTCCTGTCTCCACCTATATCTTTCCTTTGTCCCGCCCCCCTGATATCAATCTGAAGAAGGGTCTCGACCCGAAACGTCACCCATTCCTTCTCTCCCGAGATGCTGCCTGACCTGCTGAGTTACTCCAGCATTTTGTGAATAAATACCTTCGATTTGTACCAGCATCTGCAGTTATCTTCTTATATCATGCTTGCACACACACTCACAGGTACACACAAACACACACATACACACTCACATACACACTCGTATGCTTACACACACTCACAGTGTGCACAAATGCACACATACGCACTCACACACACACACCCATATGCTTACACACACTCACACTTACAGGTACGCACAAACATACACATACATACTCACATACAGACACTCATATGCTTATACACACACACAGGTATTCCCATTTACAGCTTCCCTGTAAAGTTGCTTCTGCTGAAGACTGAGCACCTATTCCATCCTGAAGGCTCCTCCAGCCCTTTCATCCAGCACTGTCACTGGATGCATCTCCAGAGACCTCTTGGTCACATTTTCATCAACGCATTTTAGTCATAGATAAATACAATGCAGAAACAGGCCCTTCAGCCCACCATGTCCTGCTGACCATTGACTACCAGTTTTCACTATTCCCTCCCCCTACCTTTTTGTTCTTCCAATATTCCCATTAAAATTCCAGACACCACCTCTCACCGGCACACCAGGGCCAATTTACAGAAGCAAATTATCCCACCGACCTGCATGTCTTTGGGAATGTGGGATGGAATCGGAGCACCCGGAGGAAACCCACACAGTCGCAGGGAGTACATGCACACTCCACATAGATAACATCGGAGGGCAGTATTAAACCCAGGTTGGAGAGATAGCAGCTCGACCTGCTGCGTCACTGTGTTGCCCGACTTTTCTGTCAAACAAGAAATTGCCCTGACAGATGATCCCCAAAACCTCAGACCGAAACATCCTTCTTCAGTTGGGATCACCCAACTCTGACATGTTACCTTGGCGGTTGAGGTCTATCATCTTAGAATTACTGTGTACTCACTTCAGTTCAGTTCAGTGCAGTTTAGTTTATTGTCACGTGTACCGAGGTACAGTAAAAAGCTAACCAGTCAGGAGAAAGACAATACATGATTACAATCGAGCCATTCGCAATGTACAGATACATGATAAGGGAATAACGGTTAGTGCAAGGTGAAGCTAGCAAAGTCCGATCAAGGATAGTCCGAGGGTCACCATTGAGGTAGATAGATGTTCAGCACTGCTCTCGAGTGGTTGTAGGATGGTTCAGTTGCCATGGTAAGTAGCCAGAAGGATATATGCAGGGCCAAGAAAGCACTCTGTTTTGTCTACACCCCCCCCACCCCCCCCTCCACTCCCCCGCCCCAACCCACCAAAACTGTAAATGGACAGAGTGCTGGTCTTAATGCCAGCCCTCTGGATCATAACATCTGTCGAACAAAGATTCATAACTGGCCCGTACAACCAAAACCCTGCCTCAACAGAATTGTGCAACTGACCTCTAACACTACTATGGAGTTATGTTTTTTGTAATTGTTTTTTTCACTGATATCTTATTTTTTGAACAATGCCTTCTTTCTTTTTGCATTTTTTGTGTGATTTATGTATAATTAATGTTTTTGTGGGTTGTCAGAGTCTATGTGCCTTTGATGCTTTGTGCCGGTAAGTGAGATTTCATTGTCCCTGAACCTCACCATACTTATGGCAATCTCTGTTGGGGGGGGGGGGGGTAGATGGATCAGATTCAGTGTCCCCCACTCAACCCAGCAACAGGAGGAAGGAGCTGCTGACTTTGAGAGCATATACCAGAAAATCCCCCGAGGACTGTTTGAGGCATTTAATGATTAGGTTGCTTTTTGGATATGTACAGTACTTTTCAAGGAAAGTGGTCCTCAGACAAGCACTTGCCATGTGCTTCACTGATTCCTGTGCAGTGAGACTGGCATTAAACTGCAGCATTTTGTGTCTATCTTCAGCATAAACCAGCATCTGCAGTTCCTTCCTACACTTTCAGACGAATCATTTATCCCGCTTTTGGTTCCGGTAAAACATAGAAACATAGAAAATAAATGCAGAAGTAGGCCCTTCAAGCCAGCACCACCATTCAATATGATCATGGCTGATCATCCACAATCAGTACCCCGTTCCTGCTCTCTCCTCGTATCCCTTGATTCCATTAGCCCTGAGCTACAGTGCATTCAGAAAGTATTCAGACCCCTTCACCTTTTCCACGTTTTGCTACGTTACAGCCTTATTTTAAAATGGATTAAATTCTTTTTTTTAATTATCAATCTGCACAGAATATCCCATAATAAAAAAGCAAAAGCAGGTGCTTTGAAATTTTTGCAAAGTAATTAAAAAGAAATAATGAAAATATCACATTTACATAAGTATTCAGACCCTTTGCTATGACATTCAAAATTGAGCTTATGTTCATCCTGTTTCCATTGATTATCCTTGAGATGTTTCTACAACTTGATTGGAGTCCACCAGTGATAAATAAAATTGATTGGACATGATTTGGAAAGGCACACACCTGTCTATATAAGGTCCCACAGTTGACAGTGCATGTCAGAACAAAAACCAAGCCATGAAGACGAAGGAATTGTCCATAGACCTCCGAGACAGGATTGTGTCGAGACACAGTTCTGGGGAAAGGTAGCAACGCAATTTCTGCAGCATTGCAGTCCCGAAGAGCACAGCGGCCTACGTCATTCTTAAATGGAAGAACGTTGGAACCACCAGGATTCTTCATAGAGCTGGCCGCCCGGCCAAACTGAGCAATCGGGGAGAAGGGCCTTGGTCAGGGAGGTGACCAAGAACCCGATGGTCACTCTGACAGAGCTCCTGAGTTCCTCTGTGAAGATGGGAGAATCTTCCAGAAGGACAACTATATCTGCAGCACTCCACCAATCAGGCCTTTATGGTAGAGTGACCAGATGGAAGCCATTCCTCAGTAAAAGGCACATGACAGCCCACTTGGAGTTTGCCAAAAGGCACCTAAAGGACTCTGACCATGAGAAACAAGATTCTCTGGTCTGATGAAACCAAGATTGAACTCTTTGGCCTGAATGCCAAGCGGCACCGCTCATCACCTGACCAATACCATACCTGCGGTGAAACATGGTGGTGGCAGCATCATGCCGTGGGGATGTTTTTCAGTGGCAGGTACTGGGAGACTAGTCAGGATCAAGGGAAAGACGAACGGAGCAAAGTACAAAGAGATAGATCCTTGATGAAAACCTGCTCCAGAGCGTGCTGGACCTCAGACTGGGGTGGAGGTTCACCTTCCAACAGGACAACGACCCTAAGCAAACAGCCAAGACAACGCAGGAGTGGCTTTGTGATAAGTCTGTGAATGTCCTTGAGTGGCCCAGCCAGAGTCCGGACTTGAACCCGATCGAACATCTCTGGAGGGACCTGAAAATAGCTGTGCATCAACGCTCCCCATCCAACCTGACAGAGCTTGAGAGGATCTGCAGAGAAGAATGGGAGAAATTACCCAAATACAGGTGTGCCAAGCTTGTAGCGTCATACCCCAAAAGACTTGGGGCTGTAATCGCTGCCAAAGGTGCCTCAACAAAGAACTGAGTAAAGGGTCTGAATACTTATGTAAATGTGATATTGCAAAAAATTCTAAATACCTGTTTTCGCTTTTTTATTATGGGGTATTGTGTGTGGATTGATGATAAAAAAAAAAGAATTTAATCCATTTTAAAATTAGGCTGTAACGTAGCAAAATGTGGAAAAAATGATTGGGTCTGAATACTTTCTGAATGCACTGTATATCTAACTCTCTCGAAAACATCCAGTGAATTGGCCTCCACTGCCTTCTGTGGCAGAGAATTCACCAGATTCCCAACTCTCTGGGTGAAAAAGTTTTTCCTCATCTCAGTCCTAAATGGCCTACCCCTTATTCTTAAACTGTAACCCCTTGTTCTGGACTCCCGCAACATGGGGATCATTCTAGCGTGTCCAATCCCTTAAAGAGTTTAAAATGTGGGGATAACAAAATTGGATAGTATTGGAGAATGTTTGCCTTCAAGACATGGAGTTCCAAGCAGACAAAATGTTTTGGGAAGGAACTGCAGACGCTGGTTTACACCAAACATAGACACAAAATACTGGAGTAACTCAGCAGGACAGGCAACATCTCTGGAGAGAAAGGATGGGTGACGTTTCGGGTTGAGACCCTTCTTCAGACTGAGACAAGGGAGAGGGAGTCTAGAGATATGGAAGGTAAGGTGTGAAAATGACAGATCAAAGCATGTGATGCTAAGGAAATGTAGAATGGTTCATTGTTCGCTGAGGGGAGGGTGACAACGAGGCAAACAATCAGTAAAATTAATCAGAAGGACAGTGAAACTAGTCGGAGAACTCGGGTGGGGGAGGGATGGAGAGAGACAAGGGTTACCTGAAGGTAGAGAAATCATCTACTTCTTTATTCCCCAACTACTGTCTCTCTGCTTTTAACCCATTCACTTCCAGAGATCGTCAGACGCCTCAGTTGTTCCTTTCATCTTGTTCCAATTTGAAGGTGTTTGAGAAGTTAAATATTGGTCAATGAAGGTGCAAAATCCAACGTTGCAATAAATGTACAACTAAATTTCCAGCCTGACTTAATCAGTCAATGTCTTCATTGTTCATGTTATAATGAATAATTGACCGTGCTGGTTCATTGTTGCTGGTGTAGCTCTGGTTCTAGCTATAGCAACGATGGTTTACACCTGTCTGAATGATTGGTCACATTACTCCTTGCATATTCAGGTTCAGATTACTTTATTGTCATGTAACCTAGATACAATGAAATTCCTGGTTCACATGAATCTCACAGAGTTCACAGAGTGGCATGGTGGTGCAGTGGTAGAGTTGCTGCCTCACAGGGCCAGAGACCCGAGTTCCATCCTGTCCACGGGTGCTGTCTGAATGCAGTTTGTACGTTCTCCCCGTGACTGCATGGGTTTTTACCGGGTGCTCCGGTTTCCTCCCACACTCCAAAGACATACAAGATTGTAGGTTAATTGGCTTCAGTAAAATTGTAAATTGTCCCTGCTGTGTGTAGGATAGTGTTAGTGCACGGGGTGATCGCTAGTCAGTGCGGACTCAGTGGGCCGAAGGGCCTGCTTCTGCACTGTATCTCTAAACTAGACTAACCTAAAGTATAAATCTAGTCATGCTAGATTCAACAATAAAAGCAACAATGAGTGCAAAATAGCAGACTGGTGCAAGATAGCAGTGGAATCTGAAATAGTGCAAAAAAAAAATATGGAAGTGCAATGAAAGAATAACTGAAGGAGATGGAGTAAAGATTAAAAGTTCATAGCAGCATATCAGGGAAGCAGTAGAAAGGTGATTTGTTCAGGAGTCTGACTGCTGCAGGGAAGAAGCTGTGGTTATGTCTGGAAGTCCAGGCTTTCAGGCTCTTGCATATTATCCCCGAATGTAGTAGAGAGAGGGAGGGATATGGACCATAGCCCTAGATAGAGATATAGAGGGAGGGTTTGGAGGGGTATTGACCAAACGCAGACTGGTGGGACTAGTGTAGTTGCCACATGTTGCCGGTGTGGCAAGTTGGGCCGAAGGGCTAGTTTCCATGACTCTAAGAGAGAAAAGGGAATGGCCAGGGTGTCAGGCCAGGCATCCTTGACGATACTTCCAGCCTTTCTCAAGCAACGCAACATGAAGATGCACTGTGTAGGAAGATGCACCATGTATGTGCTCTCCAATCAACAAAAAAAACATACATGATTACATGTGTGTAGGAAGGAACTGCAGATGCTGGTTTAAACCAAAGATATACACAAAAAGCTAGAGTAACTCAGCGGGACAGGCAGCATCTCTGGAGAAAAGGAATAGGTGACGTTCAAGGTCGAGACCCTTCTTCAGTCCGAAGAAAGGTCTCGACCTAAATCGTCGCCTATTCCTTTTCTCCAGAGATGCTGTCTGACCCGCTGAGTTACTCCAGTTTTTTGTGTATATCTATGGAGATAGACTGGATGGAAGGACGTAACGAGCCTTTGATGGACTGGGCTGTCTTCACCACTCTCTGCAGGTTCTGGAGATCAACAGCAGAGCAGGTACCATGTCAGGTGGAATCCATCAGAATACCTTCTGTAGAGCACCTGTGTCAGTTTGAGAGAATCCTCCTGGTCATTGCAAATTCTCTCAGATGCCGATGAACGTCAATACACTGAAGTGCTTTCTTGATCGCCACAGTGTGTAGGGCCCGGTTAGATTGGTGGTGATTTGGATGCCTAAGAACACGAAGCTGGCAATGATCTCAACTAGTTTGGCAACAACTCCATCCAAGACCGCAAGAAATTGCTGAGAGTTGTGGGCATAGCCCAAACCAACCTCCCTTTTATTGACTCCATCTACACTTCATGCATCCTCGGCAAGGCCAGCAGCATAATCAAGGACCTTTCCTACCCCAGTCACTCCCTCCTCCCTTCTCCCATCAGACAAGAATTACAGACGTTTGAAAATGCACACCTCCAGATTCAGGGACAGTTTCTTCCCAATTGTTTTCAAGTCAAGTCAAGTCAAGTCAATTTATTTGTATAGCACATTTAAAAACAACCCACGTTGACCAAAGTGCTGCACATCTGACCAGGAAAAAAAAGAAACATACAGTGGCAGGCAGCCAAACACAACGGCGCGGCCATCTTGAACAAAATGTTAATTCAATCACCCACAAGGCAACTCGAGCATCCTCCCACCATCTAGAGAGCAGTACTGAACTCCCATCAATCTCTTTGGAGACCTTTGAACTATTTTAAATTGGACTTTACTGGACTTTATCTTGCAAACTCCAGACAGACAGCACCGGAGGTCAGAATTGAACCTTGGACTCCGGAGCTGTGAAGGAAGGAACTGCAGACGCTGGTTTAAACCGAAGATAGACACAAAAAGCTGGAGTAAGTCAAGCTGGTCAGGAATTCCTATTACTTTCCAGTCACCTATTCCTTTTCTCCAGAGATGCTGCCTGACTCGTTGAATTATCGCAGCTTTTCATGTCTATATGTGCAGCTGTGAGGCAGCAGCATCAAACACCTCCCTAATTGCAGCAGTGTTTAGTTTAGTTTAGTTTAGAGATACAGCGCAGAAACAGGCACTTCAGCCCACCGAGTCTGGGTCGACCAGCGATACCCGCACGTTAACACAATCCTACACACACTAGGGACAATATACATTCGTACCAAGCCAATTAACTTACAGACCTGTACGTCTTTGGAGTGTGGGAGGAAACCGAAGATCTCGGCGAAAACCCACGCGGTCACTGGGAGAACGTACAAGGGCGGCACGGTGGTGCAGCGGTAGAGTGGCTGCCTTACAGCGAATGCAGCGTCGGAGACCCAGGTTCGATCCCAACCACGGGTGCTGTCTGCACAGAGTTTATACGTTCTCCCCGTGTCCTGCGTGGGTTTCCTCCGAGATCTTCATGTTTCCTCCCACACTCTAAAGCCGTACAGGTTTATAAGTTAATTGGCTTGGTAAATGTAAAAATTGTTCCTAGTGTGTGTAGAATAGTGTTTATATGTGGGGATCGCTGGTCGGCGAAGACCTGGTGTACCGAAGGGCCTGTTTCCGTACCTTATCTCGAAACTGAGCTCTGTAAAGACAGCACCCGTAGTCGGGATCGAACTCGCGTCTCTGCTCCGTGAGGCTGCAACTCTACCGCTGTGCCACCGTGCCACCCTGTTGTACCTAATCTTCCAGTTGAACACTGTAATACATCATCGTGTGGTCCTCAGTTTCTGACAGACACCCTCTGTCAAAGACTGAGGGCACTTTTCACCCTGACCTCACCCTGTCTGAATCGCCCTCTCTCTCAGAGGTATGCAAGACATCATGTGACCAGTTATTCATACATTTCTGAACGGTTTCTTCAAGACAAGTTTGGTGGTTCTCAACTGACCCCTGAATGGAGGAATTTGACCTTCTGCTAATTCTGATGCATCATTTCAATGTTTCACATATTTGTCCGCATCACTGGGCCGCTGGTTCATGGCTCGTTGTTTGCCTGATTCATGGTGTGAATGGTCTGGGTTCTGATCATTATCCAGTCGCGGGCCATCCCTGTGTCGCGTCAGTCCGGGAACCTGCCCCTGACCCAGCTGCAAAATCACAGCCCCCTCAAGTGAATGTAGGGATCCAGATAGATACAAACTGCTGGAGTAACTCAGCAGGACAGGCAGCATCTCTGGAGGGATGGGTGATGTTTGATATGGGGAATGGTTTACATTAGGGGGAAGGGCAGAAGTTCCAGGGTGGAGCACAGTCAGTTTAGGGGACTGAGCGCACAGTTGCCCAGATCCCTGAAACCTCAAACAGGGCAGCTCCCCACTGTCCAGTCCGCCCAACCCCACCACTGCCCCAATGTAGCAGCCGACCTCCAATGCTCATGTGGAAAACTAACCCCTCCAGTCGTAGGGAGCTTCCACACACGAGAGTTTGATGGCACTGGGCCTGTACTCACCGGAGTTTAGAAGGATGAGGAGGGACCTCATTGAAATGTGCCGAATAGTGAAAGGCTTGGATAGAGTGCATGTGGAGAGGATGTTTCCATTGGTGGGAGAGTCTAGGACCAGAGGTGATAACCTCAGAATTAAAGGATGTTCCTTTAGGAAGGAGATGAGGAGGAATTTCTTTAGTTAGAGTGTGGTGAATCTGTGGAATTCTTTGCCACAGGAGGCTGTGGAGGCCAAGTCAATAGATATTTTTAAGGCAGAGATAGATAGATTCTGGATTAGTATCGGTGTCAGGGGTTATGCGGAGAAAGCAAGAGAATGGGGTTAGGAGGGAGAGATAGATCAGTCATGATTGAATGGAATTGATGGGCCGAATGGCCTAATTCTATTCCTATCTCTTGTGAACACTTATGAGTTGTCCCCTCCAGCAGTTCACTGCTGAGTTAAAACTAAGGCTTCTCTTGTGATGAGGAATGTTATTTCCAGAGAGGTTGTTATCCGTTGGGAATGCAGTGAACTCTGGATAAGCCGTGACAGTGCCGTGAGTTCTCCATGATGGTGATCCGATTTATAAATATCTGAGCCACTCAATCACGCCATGGAGCCATGGAGTCATACAGCATGGAAACAGGCCACTTGGCCCAACTTGCCGACTAAGGTGCCCCATCTACACTAATCTTACCTGTCCATGTTTGGCCCATCTATGTACTAAAACTCTTTGTTTGTTTGTTTGTTCCTGATCTACAGCCAAAACGATACACGATAGCGCGACAATTTTAGGCCCACCTTATTCACCGTCGTCTCTTTGGTGCTAATGGAAGAGGTTTCATTGAAATTGGTGTGATATTTTTTAAGTTATTCACATTTTAAAGTTTTAATCTATCTCAAGGGGGGGAGGGAGGAGGGGAGGAGGAAGGATAAGGGGGGTTGAGGGGGATGGAGTCGGGAGGAGGTGGAGGGAGGAGGTGGAGAGAGGAGGGGGAGGAGGGAGGGAGGGTGGGAACTGAGGGGGGGAGGGGGGAGGGGGGAGGAGGGAGTGCTGCACCAATGCACCAATGCAGGAGAGGTTTGAGCCCAACGGGTCCACTTGGTCTAGTTTCCTCTAAACCCTATAGTTACCTGGGCTACAGGTGGTCTTAACAGCGCTGCAGAATCCACACAGGTCATAATTCTCTGAATCTCATCCAGAACACCTTTGCTGTTCTCTGACTGTACCATTGTCGTGCTCAGAGGGCAGACAAGGTCCTTGTTACTAATGTCTCTTCAACAACGCAAGGCTTCTGATTCCCGTTACATTGCAGAGAAGGCTTGTTCACCACCTTCCCTGGACTGGGACTCCAGGACACCATCTTCTGACTCCTAGAGGAGCGGTCACAGCCTCGGAGTGCGTCTGGAACTCTGGCACCCACGTAACAACCTTGCTGAGGAGACAGGAATTTGAGCCAAAGTTCTTGTTAGATCCTCACAAGCCACAAAACAGAGACGGACTTCACCTGTGCAGTCACGATCCTGCATTGAAGCAGTGGAATTACTCCACTGTACACTGAGAACATAGAAATGTACAGACACAAAATGCTGGAGTAACTCAGTGGGACAGGCAGCATCTCTGGAGAGAAGGAATGGGTGACGTTTAGGGTCTGAAGAAGGGTCTCGGCCCGAAACGTCACCCATTCCTTCTCTCCAGAGATGCTGCCTGTCCCGCTGAGTTACTCCTGCATTTTGTGGCTGTTTTTGGTGTAAACCAGCACCTGCAGTTCCTTCCAATACATGGAAAAGTACAGCACAGGAACAGGTCCTTCGGCCCACAATGTCCGTGCAGAACATGATATCATTAAGCTAATCTCCCCTGCCTGTACATGATCCGTATGCCTCTGTTCCCTGCATATCCACCTGCCTATCTAAATGTCTGTCATATGTGCCTCCTCCACCACCTCTGCCAATTTGTTCCAGGCACCCAGGTGTACTAAACCTTGCCCTGCACACGCCTCTCACCTTAAAGCTGTGCCCTCTTAGTTTAGTTTAGAGATACAGCAGAAACAGGCTGCTCGGCCCACCGATTCCGCACCGACCAGCGATCCCTGCACACGAACACTATCCCACACACACTAAGGACAATTTACGCTTATACCAAGTCAATTAACCTACAAACCTGTACGTCTTCGGAGTGTGGGAGGAAACTGGAGCACCCGGAGAAAACCCACGCGGTCACGGGGAGAACGTACAAACTCCGTACGGACAGCACACGTAACCGGGATTGAACCCGGGTCTCCGGCGCTGCAAGTGCTGTAAGGCAGCAACTCTACCGCTGTGCCACCGTGCCACCCCTTCAAGTCTTTGACATTTCACCTGGGGGGGAACGGCTCCAAATATCTTTCCTATCTATGCCTCTCATCATTTTACACACTTGTATCAGGTCTCCCTTCAGCCTAAACTGCAGAGAAGACAATCCAAGTTTGTTAAACCTCACCTTATGACTAATATCCTCTAATCCAAGCAGCATTCTGGTGAACCTCTTCTGCACCCTTTCCAAAGCCTCCACATTCTCCCTGTAACGGGGCAATCAGAACTGCACATAATACTCCAATTGCGGCCTCACCAAAGTTTTATAAAGCTGCAAGGTGATTTTGTGACTTGTGCTCAATGCTGTGACCTATGAAAGCAAGCATGTAGATAAAAGCTATGAAGGGTCATGCTAATAACTGTGTACTTTCCCCTTACATTTGACCTCCCAAATTGCAACACCTCACACTCTTTTGCATTAAACTCCCTCCACCATACATGTAACTGATCTCTACCCTGCCGTATCCTTTGCTAGCCTTCCTCAAAGTCTGCAACTCTGTCTGTCTGAAGAAGGGTCTCGACCCGAAGTGTCACCCATTCCTTCTCTCCAGAGATGCTGCCTATCCTGCTGAGTTGCTCCAGCATTTTGTGTCTATCTGCGGTTTATACCTGCATCTGCAGTTCCTTCCTGCACACTCTGTGGTTGCAGTGATTAAGGAAACTAGGGAACGGCGTCTTTGAAACGACCCCGCCTTAGAAAAGAAGAAAGGAGCATTGAGGGCCTGTGACAAATGTTTTTACTTTTATTTCTGAGCTGTGAGGAGCTTGGCTTTCCGCACAAAGCCAGCATCTGCCTGGCTGCTCTCTCTCACAGCTGTGGGGTGACGCAAAGGCTGCCTCACAATGAGAGCTTTCTGCCTGACTCGGGGCTGGGGCAGTGGCCGCCGTCACTGGCCTTCAGTCCCAGAGAGGAGGAGCAGCCTGAGCAGATGAGCAGCTGGAATCCCGCCTGCTCCTGGACTTGCATTGGCAGCAGATCCAGCGATGTTGGGCTCCAGTTTTACATCTTAGTATTGGCATCGTAAAGCAGGAGAGAAAATCCTGCATTTTGTTACCACGTTTACAATGTCTAGACCCCTCGGGTTGTGGAGAGTGACTGAAAGATGGTGTCAAGCTGGAAAATGTACAGAGAAGATTTACAATGAAGGTGCCGGGACTCGAGGGTGTGAGCTACAGGGAGAGGTTGAGCAGGCTGGGACTCTATTCCCTGGAGCGCAGGAGGATGAGGGGTGATCTTGTAGAGGTATATAAAATCATGAGAGGAATAGATCGGGTAGATGCACAGAGTCTCATGCCCAGAGTAGATGCACAGAGTCTCATGCCCAGAGTAGGGTGAATTGAGGACCAGAGGACATACAGTAGGTTTAAGGTGAAGGGGGAAAGATTTAATCTGAGGGGTAACCTTTTCACACAAAGGGTGGTGGGTGTATGGAACAAGCTGCCAGAGGAGGTAGTTGAGGCTGGGACTGTCCCACCATTTAAGAAGCAGTTAGACAGATGGATAGGACAGGTTTGGAGGGATATGGGCCAAATGCAGATAGGTGGGACTAGTGTAGCTGGGACATGTTGGCTGGTGTGGGCAAGTTGGGCCGAAGGGCCTGTTTCCACACTGTATCACTCACTCTATGACTATGACTCTCACTGATACGACCCGAAGACGTAAGGATCTTTGCTGAATATCTCAACTAAAGGCCGTGGGGTTATCATCTCCCCTTAAACACCATGCATTGGAGTGGGTAGGAAGGAACTGCAGATGCTGGTTTACTCTGAAGATAGACACAAAATGCTGGAGTAACTCAGCGGGACAGGCAGCATCTCTGGAGAGAAGGAATGGGTGACGTTTCGGGTCCAGACCCTTCTTCAGACTGAGAGTCAGGGGAGAGGGAGACTAGAGATATGGAAGGGTCAGGTGTGAAAACAACAGATCAAAGCAGATGCTGATCAAGGAAATGTAGAATGGATTGTTGTTGGCTGAGGGGCAGGTGACAAGGAGGCATTCAACCAGTAAAATTAATCAGGAGGACAGTGAAACTAGTCGGAGAACTAGGGTGGGGGAGAGACAGAGAGAGAGAGGGAAAGCAAGGGGTACTTGAAGTTGGATAAATCAATATTCATACCGCTGGGTTGTAAGCTGCCCAAGCAAAATACCTCTCTCTCCATCTCTCCCCCCACCCTAGTTCTCCAATTAGTTTCACTGTCCTCCTGATTAATTTTACTGATTGTATGCCTCCTTGTCACCTTTCCCTCAGCCAACAATGATCCACTCTACATTTCCTTATCATCACCAGCTTTGATCTGTCATTTTCAAACCTTACTCTTCCATATCTCTGTCTCCCTCTCCCCTGTGTCTGAAGAAGGGTCTGGACCCGAAACGTCACCCATTCCTTTTCTCCAGAGATGCTGCCCGTCCCGCTGAGTTACTCCAGCATTTTTTGTCTGTGCATTGAAGTGGTGTTGGGTGAACAAATCCCTCAGTCAACAAACTCCTCATAGAACATAGAACACCAAGCAGTACAGTACAGAACAGACACTGCACCCACAATGTCCATACCGAACATGATGCCAGGTTAAACCAATCTCCTGAGCAGGGGAAGAGAAAAGACATTCTGGCCTTCCATCACAGTGAGGAGGGGACTGGAGGAGACTCACTGTGATGGATGTTTCTTTTTGTTTGGTGTTGGTTTATGATTGTGTGTGTTATTGCTTATTTTTATTGCTTATTTTTATTGGTCTTATTGTTGGACTGTGGGTAATCTTTCATTTCACTGCACATTTATGTGTATGTGACAAATAAATTGACTATTGACTATTGACTATTGACTATACACATCATCCATATCCCTCCATTTCCTGCATAACTGTAAGATTTGAGAAGTTTTCCCTCATTCTGCAATCAACACCAAACCAAAGAGCTGCAGTTTGGACATTTTACACGGGAGACTGGGGCTGATAGCGGAGAAAGGCTGCGGTCAGTTTACCAAGGGATGTCACAATCCGTGGGTCCCAAGATGGCCGCGGGACCTCGTGACCAGCCACAAAAGCAAAAACCCCACAGCCCAGTCTCTAGGTTTCTGCAAAGCCACGGCCAGAACAATGGATGGATATTGGCCGTGCAGAAACCCCCGAAACCAGGTCGAAGTCAAGACACTGGGGCGCTGACATCAGCATACTCACAATGCCCCAAGCCGACCTACACAGTTAATCCCGTTAAGGAGGCACAATAGCCCATAGAAAACTACCTGGCAGGTGATGGGAAACCAGTTAAACCTATCACCTCCCAACGAGAAACAGATTAACAGACCGTCTAGCCATCACCGGTACCCCCGGACATAACGCAGATCAAAGAGAAATCTCGAAACCTATCTTTGAAACAAAGAGATCCCTAGATCTGGCGGGAGATAGGACGGGTCAGGATTAGTATAACTGGCCACGACTTTTGGGTTTTAAACTCATGCAAGTCAGAAGTCAGGCACGCAAGAAAGTTAGAGGAAGAACTTACCCAAGGAGGGGACGGCAGTCAGAAGTCAGAAGAAGTCTCACGGCAGAAGTCAGAGGAAATGAAAAACGGCACGGAGAACGGAGACTCACCGAGAAGAACAGAAGGAAGAAACTCACGGAACAAGCACGACCCTCACGGAAAACATCGGAGAAGCAGCCCAAACAGCCAGTAACCCCAGTAATAGCCCCATGGTGAGCATGTACCCCGATCCTGCACATCCTGGACATAGTTTTAGGGTAGAGGGGAGGGTGGCTTAATTAACGTGGGTGTATTAGTAAATATGTGTTGGCCAATTTTGCGATGTGTCGTACGTTCCCCATCTTACAGTCAGTATATGTCTTATAGAACTGTGCGTTTATAATTCAGAGTCAAAGTATTCATGTAATTCAGTATATGTCTTGTAGAACTGTGCGTTTATAATTCAGAGTCAAAGTATTCATGTAATTCAGTATATGTCTGATAGAACTGTGTAAAAGCATTCATGTACAATAGTCCCAAGTGCACAATAAAAGCTTTTTCCGTTTAAACCCTGGTCTTCAAATCTGGTCTGGTTGAGTTTTTTTCTGCACTATCAACGCTCCTGCATCTAAGTCCAGTGTCTAGAACCGTAGGGGGTGAGTGGGTCGAACCACTCACGGGGAACCAGTGTGCGCGGCCTGGTCGAGGGACCAGAGCAAGGCACGGGGACCTTAGGTCGGGCGAAAGCTCGGCGCAGAAACCCCTTACAATAACCAAAAGCCTCTTAAATGCCACCTTGTCCACCTCTACCCCCACCACCCTCCGTGGCAGCATGTTCCAGGCACCCAGCAATCTCTGCGTCAAAATTGCCCCAAATATTTGGTTTAACGTTTGCCCCACTCACCTGCTGCTGCTTGGCCCATTGAGTTCCTTCAGCGGTGTGTTCTTTACTCAAGAATCATTTAATCGAATTCTGTGATCATGAACACCATTCTGCTTTGGAAGCAATACACAAATTAACTGGTCAGAAAGAAGATTAGCTTAATTTCATTTCTGGTTGCTGAATTGAAATTGTGTCTTGGATATCACAGCAGGTTATATAATTTTAGTGGTCATTTACCCTGGGCATATATATGTGAACTTTACACCTATGCATTACATCTATATACTAAAACTCTCGTTTGTTTGTTTGTTTGTTCCTGAACTACAGCCAAAACGGTACACGATGGCGCAACAATTTACGCCCACCTTACTCACCGTCGTCCCTTTGGTGCTAACGGAAGCAGTTTCATTGAAATCGGTGTTATATTTTTTAAGTTATTCACATTCTAAAGTTTAAATCTATCTCCTAGGGAGGGAGGGGTTGGAGGGAGGGGTGTAGGTGGAAGAGGGAGGATAAGGGGGGGTTGAGAGGGGGGAGAGGGGAGTGGGAGGGTGAAGGAGAGGGTACTGCACCAATGCAGGAGAGGTTTGGGCCCAATGGGTCCACTTGGTCTAGTTTAATTATAAAGAACCGAGTGTGGTATTGATTATGATAGTTCCCCGTCTCTCCAGAGGATGAGAGATGTATAAATATACCTACATGCACCTCTATCTGTAGTGATTACCAAGCATCTTCCACTGAAATGCATGCCTAGATATGATATGATATGATACGATACAGCTTTATTTATCCCGGAGGGAAATTGGTCTGCCATCAGTCAAAAGATACAGTTACAAGGCATTGAAATAATAATGAAATTTAAGTGACCAGTTAATGCACAGCATATGTGTAATATTGCACAAACATGAAATTAAATTATCAAGTGGAAAGTCCAGGATGAGGGATGTGTGTGAAGATTGGGGTGGGTGGGGGTGGGGGTAGGGAGAGGGGATCCCACGACAGAAGGAGGAGGAGTTGTACAGATTGATAGCCACAGGGAGGAAGGATCTCCTGTGGCGTTCTGTGCTGCATCTTGGTGGAACCAGTCTGGTGCTGCAGGTGCTCCTCAGGTTGACCAGTGTGTCATGGAGGGGGTGAGCTGTGTTGTCCAAGATGCTCTGCAGTTTGAGGAGCGTCCTCCTTTCTGAGATGTGGCGCTACGGTAGAGTTGCTGCCTTACAGCGAATGCAGCCCCGGGTCCCGGGTTCGATCCCGACTACAGGCGCTGTCTGTACGGAGTTTGTACGTTCTCCCCGTGACCTGCATGGGTTTTCTCCGAGATCTTCAGTTTCCTCCCACACTCCAAAGACGTACAGGTTTGTAGGTTAATTGGCTTGGTAAATGTAAAAATTGTCCCTAGTGAGTTTAGGATAGTGTTAATGTGCGGGGATCGCTGGTCGATGCGGACCTGGTGGACCGAAAGGGACTATTTCCGCGCTGTATCTCTAAACTAAACTAAACTAAAGCACCTCCAATGGTAACAATGAACTCGTGTGGAGGCTTGTGCCAGAGCCGGGTGCAAAGTCCCAAGCAAAGAAACATGAAGCGAACTTTAGTTCCAAGCTTCTTCAGAAGGGAATCTATTCACGGACCAATTCCCGATGGAAACATCTCTCTGAAGTCATTGAACATCACGGCTTATCAAGAGACCTTCAGTTCACTGCATTCCCAGCAGATAACCAGCTATTTCCAGATGACATTCCTTGTTCCTCTAAAGACCTCAGCCGCTGCTTTGAGTCAGTGACTGGCTACTGTAATGAAGGCGGGTTGCTCCTACATGGAGCCTTGGGGCCCGACACCACCTCCTGGTGTTAATGGAAGGGAGTGTCTGCCCTCCCTCGCTGGTCCCCACTTCACCTCAGCTCCATCTTCAACTCACCATTGCCCACTAACACCCTTGGGCCTCTGGTGCTTCCACAGATAGAAACATAGAAAAATAGAAAATGGGTGCAGGAATAGGCCATTCGGCCCTTCGAGCCAGCACCACCATTCAATGTGATCATGGCTGATCATCCACAATCACTACCCCGTTCCTGCTTTCTCCCCATATCCCTTGATTCTGCTAGCCAAAAGCTATATCTAACTCTCTCTTGAAAACATCCAGTGAATCGGCCTCCACTGCCTTCTGTGGCAGAGAATTCCACAGATTCACAACTCTCTGGGTGAAAAAGATTTTCCTCATCTGTCCTAAATGGCCTACCCTTTATTCTTAAACTGTGATCCCTGGTTCTGGATTCCTTAAGAATGTTATATGTTTCTATAAGATGTTTCTATATGTGCACCAGACCCCCCCGGTCCCTCCACTCACCCCCACCACTTACAAGTTTACAGTTTATAAGAATGATTCCAGGAATGAGTTGTGTAGCATATGATGAGCATTTGACAGCACTGGGCCTGTACTCGCTGGAGTTTGGAAGGCTGAGGGGGGACATCATAATGAAAGGCTTGGATAGAGTGGATGTGGAAAGGATGTTTCCACTGGAGGGAGAGTCTAGGATCAGAGGTGATATCCTCAGAATTAAAGGGCGCGCTTTTAGAAAGGAGGTGAGGAGGAACTTCTTTAGTCAGAGGATAGTTAATCTGTGGAACTCATTGCCACAGAGGTCTGTGGAGGCCAAGTCAGTGAATAATTTTTGAGGCAGAGATAAACAAATTCTTGATTAGAACGGGTGTCAAGGGTTATGGGGAGAAGGCAGGAAAATGGGATTAGGTGGCAGAGATCAGCCATGATTGAATGGGGAGAAGACTCGATGGGTCGAATGGCCTAATTCTACTCCTATAACTTGTGAACGGGTGAACCACTAGAGCTCCCGCAGTGCCTGTGGGACTAAACTGATGATGTGTTTAAACGCAGGCAGATCCACCCAGCCATGATGAAAGATGAGTGATATATTTCTCAGTGGGATGTCGAGTGAGACTGGGCTAATTTCCAAGCCGGAGTGGATGAAGTTGGCAGCTTTCCTACCTGAAGTACACTTGCAAAGCGGTTGCCCTTCACGATATGTGTAGGAAGGAACTGCAGATGCTCGGTGACACCGAAGATAGACATAAAATGCTGGAGTAGGTTTCCCTCCCTCTCCATCCCTCCCCCACCCCATTAATTTGACTGTCCTCTTGATTACATTTTATTTTTGTATGCCTCGTTACCTTCCCCATGCTAACAATGACCTATTCTCCATTTTCCTTGAACCTCGTCCCCTTTGATGTCTCCTGTTCACACTTTGCCCTTCCATATCTCCGTGTCTCCCTCTCCCCTGACTCGCAGTCTGAGGAAGGGTCTTCATCCGAAAGGACACCCATTACCTCTCCAGAGAAGCTGCCTGTCCCGTTGCGTTACTCCAGCATTTTGTGCCCTTCACGACATGTTCTATTGAAGAAACCATGGGATAATTCATATCCAACATGAAGGACAAATCTCTCAACCAGAAAGTTTCACCACTGCACGTGGATCAGCAACTGATCTTTAGAGCCCTTTAGAGAGATACAGCCTGGAAACAGGTCCTTCGGCCATTCACTAGTTTCGTGTTATCCCACTTTCACAGCTTACACACTGGGAGCAATTTACAGAAGCCAATTGACCTACAAACCTGCATGTCTTTGGAATGAGAGAGGAAATTGGAATGTGTAGGAACTACAGATGACGGTTTACACCGAAGATAGACACAATGCTGGAGTAACTCAGCGGAACAGGCAGCATCTCTGGATAGAAGGAATGGGTGACGTTTCGGGTCGAGATCTTTCTTCGGACAGGAAAACCCACGCAGGTCACGGGGAGAAAGTACAAACTCTGTACAGACAAGCACCCGTAGTCAGGATCGAACCTGGGTCACTGGTGCTGTGAGGCAGCAAGTCTACCGCTGAGCTACCGTGCAGCCCTTCTGTGGAGCCTGATGCCCAGGTTAGAGAGCTCCCCCCGAGCCAGGCCTGAGATCACAGCCCTCAGTATCACTGGATCTCCACGCACTTGCAGTGAACCGCTGCAGGGCAAAACTCATGAAGTCCTGCTGCTGCCTCCCACTCCATTGACACAGGCAGCAGCTGAACAGTTAAACGGGAAAACCCTACATCTTGTTTTGCTTTGGTCGATAATTTGTCTTCAATGAAGTGCAACATTCCTGCCCTCACTCCCACCACTTCCAAAGCAATTAATCTAGACAGGCAGAGACTGATAAACATTTCCGCTAACTGACTGTTGACGCCAAGGAAATTGCGCAGAAATTTAAAAGGTGTGGCAAGCACTTGGGCTGGGATTCAGTCCAGATTTTCCTCAGCCCCTCGGTCAGTCTTGCATGGACAGTGCTGCCTCTACATTCCCAGCCACGGATTGTTTTCCGCCCAAAACCACCTGTGGCCAACATGGATTCCTGGTGCCTGGAAGAGAGAGGGAGAGGGAGAGAGAGAGAGAGAGAGGGAGAGAGAGAGAGAAAGAGAAAGAGAAAGAGAGAGAGAGAGAGAGAGAGCCTGGACGCTCCCTGTCAGGTGTCAGTCTAGGAACGGGACGTTCTCTACCCCTCTTAATCAGATCCAAGATTCCCAATATCTGGTATTCACTGACTGAACACTGCCATTTCCACAGAGACAGCAGCCTCCCAGTTCTCTGACCAGTCTGACTGTCCTCCTGATTAAATTTTATCTTTGCATGCCTCGTTGTTCCCTTCCCCTAGCTAACAATGATCTATTCTATATCTTCCCTGAACTACGTCCCCTTAGATCTCTCGTCTTCACACCTTACCCTTCCATATCTCTGTGTCTCCCCCTCCCCCTAACTCTAAGTCTGAAAAAGTGTCTCGTCCCAAGATGTCACCCATTCCTTCTCTCCAGAGATGCTGCCTGCCCTGCTGAGTTACTCCGGCTTTTTGTGTCTATCTTCGAGGACAGGTCATATACATTTTGATGGAGAATAGACTGATGAAGATTTTGGCATTGGACTTAAAGTATTGAAACAAAGTGAGATGTAGACCTGGACACACGATAAGCAATCCAGTGTAAGGAGATGTAAATGAATGAAGGATATGCAAAAACGTAACGATGATAAAGGAAACAGGCCATTGGAAGCTGTTTGCAGGGTGAAATGAGAACCTAGTGCGACTTGGGTGGGGGAGGGATAGAGAGAGAAGGAATGCCGGTACTACCTGAAGTGAGAGAAATCAATATTCATACCAATGGGCTGTAAGCTGCCCAAGTGAAATATGACATGCTGTTCCTCCAATTTGCTTTTAGTCTCACTCTGACAATGGAGGAGAACGAGGACAGAAAGGTCTGTGTAGGAATGGGAAGGAGAATTGAAGTGTCCAGCAACTGGGAGATCAGGTAGGTTCACGCGGGCTGAGCGAAGGTGTTCCGCGAAACGATCGCCCCGTCTGCGTTTGGTCGCCAGCCCAGTGGTATGAATATTGATTTCTCTCACTTCAGGTAGCCCCGCCATTCCCTCTCTCTCTAGTCCCCCCCCCCCCCCCCCCCCAAGTCACACTAGCTTCTCGTTTTCACCCAACAAAAATAGCTAAAAATGGCCTGTTTCCTTTATCACCATTACTTTTTTGCATATCTTTCATTCATTGTTCTTTATATCTCGACATCACCATCTATATCTCTCGTTTCCCTTATCCCTAACCAGTCTGAAGAAGGGTCTTGACCCAAAACGTCACCCATTCCTTCTCTCCAGAGCTGCTGCCTGTCCCGCTGAGTTACTCCAGCTTTTTGTATCTATCTTGGGTACAGGTAGAGCTCAATGATGTGGCATGAGGCACACAACCATTAGTTTAGTTTCCTGAGGTACAGCGGAAATCGTTTGTTGCATGCTAACCAGTCACTGGAAAGACAATACATGGTTAAAATCAAACCATTCATGTGTACCGATACATGGCAAGGGAATAACATTTAGTGCAAGGTAAAGCCAGTAAAGTCCAACCAAAGATAGTCTGAGGATCATCAATGAGGTAGATAGTAGTTCAGCACTGCTCTCTGGTTGTGGTAGGACGATTCAGTTGCCTGATAACAGCTGGGAAGAAACCGTGCCTGAATCTGGAGGTGTGCGTTTTCACATTTCTATACCTTTTGCCCGATGGGAGAGGGGAGGAGAGGGAGTGGCCAGGGTGCGACTTGTCCTTGATTATGCTGCTGGTCTTGCTGAGGCAGCGTGAGGTATAAATGGAGTCAATGGAAGGGAGGTTCCGGGCTGCAGTGTGATGATTTGGGCTGCGTCCACAACTCGTTGCTATTTCTTGCAGTGGAGCTGTTCCCAAACCAAGCTGTGATACATCCCGATAAAATGGTAGAATGGACTGGAGAGTTTGTGTGGCCTTATCCTGTCCCTAGCCCTAGCCCTGCCCTGCAAAGGCAGCACACATGACTCAGAGTGTGGCAGTGGGTCATAAGGCTTCATTGTGCACTGGCTGTGGTGCTGGGAAGAGAGGAAGTTGACTTGTACTGGCACCCAATACTGTTGGATGAGGTTAACAGTGAAGAACTGTTGCTGAACTTGGCCCGTTCTCACTTCATATGTCAGCATCACTCTCACCCACTTTACTCAGTCCAGTTACACCCGCAACGTGAAGAAATACTCCGACGACATTTACTGCCATTAATCAGAACACCTAAGCTGAGGAAATGGCTTGGCGTGTTTTGTTATAAATGAAGCCCTAGCGATGTAGAGGAAGGAACAGCCGTGAAATGGGAGAGCTGCTGTGGTTAACAGAGCTCTCCCCTGCTTGTCCCGGGGTCAATGCAGGAGAGCACGGGCCACTGTGGCTGAGACTGGGCACCCTTCACTTTGGACACCAGGTCAATGGGCAGGTTCTCCAGTGGGCTATGGGTTGGGCAGTGAAGTCACTGGCCTGGCACTCAGCTGAGCTCCACAGTCCTCCGGAACGAAGGCATTCCAGGGTGGAATTTCTGGCAAATGCACAGAAATGCTTTATTATTGTTGGCTGTCCCAGAGCCAGCCCAGGATTTGTGCAGCTGAGAGTGCTGGAGAGGTTTGAGGACTGGAAGTGATGAACGATCGTGTTTTGTGCAACATTTTGAAACGCTGGGGCTAAAAGACAGGAAGCTGGGAATAAAAATAGAAAACATTCTTCCAGCGAAGTATTGGATGGTCCAGGCGGAATGTTCACAAGAGCCAGCGGAGCTGCCCCTCCAAGACCGTCTCATTCCCAATCCTCCCCTATAGTTTGGTACAGGCAATGGGGTGAAAAGGAGAAGAGGTGTCCAGGCAGAAATGTCTGGGAGTGGGCTCAACTGGGGAGATCTTGAAAGAACCGCCAACAACCGAGTGAGGTGGAGGACATTTGTCAATGGCCTATACTCCCTAGAGGAGCAAAGGGCTTAAGAAGAAGTGGGGTGGACTGGAAACTGGAATAACAGGATGGATTTGGGAAGAGTAGTTAAAGCATAGAACAGTACAGTTGTACGGTGGCGTAGCGGTAGAGCTACTGCCTTACAGTGCCAGAGACCCGGGTTCGATCCCGACTACGGGTGCTGTCTTTGTGGAGTTTGTGCGTTCTCCCCGTGACCTGCGTGGATTTTCTCTGAGATCTTCGGTTTCCTCCCACACTCCAAAGACGTACAGGTTTGTAGGTTAATTGGCTTGGTATAAATGTAAAATTGTCCCAAGTGTGCGTACGGTATAGTGTTAACGTGTGGGGATCGCAGGTCGGTGCCGACTCAGTGGGCCGAAGGGCCTTTTTCCATGCTGTATCTATAAACTAAACTAAACTAAACTACAGCTCATGAACAGGGCCCTCAGCACATCGTGGCTGCCACAATCATGATATCAATTTAAACTAATCTCCTCTGCCTGCATGTGATCTATATCACCCCATTCCCTGCATATCCATATGCCTGACTAAACGCCTCTTAAATATCACTGTCTTTTCTGCTTCCACCACCACTCCTTGCAGTGCATTCCAGGCACCCACCACCTTCTGTGTAAAGAAACTTGTCCTCTACATCTCCCTTAAACTTCCCAACTCTGAACTTAAAAATATGCCTTTGAGTCTTTGACATTTCAGCCCTGGGAAAACTATTATGGCTATCTACGTCTCTCATAATTTTATAAACTTCCATCAGGTCTCCCCTCAGTCTTCAATTCTACAGACAAAAAAAAATCCAAGTGTTTCCGACTTCTCCTTATAGCTAAAACCCCTAATCCAGGCAGCATCTTGGTGACCTTCTTTTCAACCCTCTCTAAAGCCTCCACATCCTTCCTGTAATGGGGTGACCAGAACTCCATGCAACACTCCAGAAGCGGCCTCACCAAAGTTTTCTAAAGCTGCAACATGACTTCCTGACTTTTATACCTAATACCCCGAATCATGAAGGCAAGCATAACGCACGCCTTCCTTAGTTTAAGAGCCTGATGGTAGCTAGGAAGAATTCTAGCGATGAACCTGGAAGTCACCATTTTCAGCATTCAATATCTTCTTCCTGATAGTGGCAGCGTGATGCAGGTGTGGCTAGGGTTGTGTGGGCCTTTAGTGATATTAGCTGCCTTTTTGAGGTAGCACCTCTTGTCAATCCCACCAGTGGTGGGGAGGTCAGTGCACGTGATGGACCGGACAATGTTTAGTTTGATTTAGTTTATTATTGTCACCTGTACTGAGGTGCAGTGAAAAGCTTTTTGCTGCGTGCTATCCCATCAAGGAGAGGACTATACATGATTGCAATCAAGCCATCCATGCTGTACAGATACAGGAGAAAGGGTATAACATTTAGTGAAGAATAACTCTGATAAAGTCCAATTAAAGATAGCACAAAGGTCTCCAGTGAGGTAGATGGGAGGACAGATGCACTCTAGCTGGTGAGGGGTGGATTGGCATGTCTTGTCAGACAGTTTCTTGCCTGATAACAGCTGGGAAAAAACTGTCCCCGAATCTATACAATACAATATCTTTTATTGTCATTGTACAAGTACAACGAGATTTTTGAATGTCGCTTCCATATCGATGCTATCAAATATAAATCACTGCGAAAATGAAAACAAAGGGGGGGGAAAGGAAAAAAAAGGGGGAACAAGGTAAAGTGCAAAAAAAGGTTCATGCAGGGGTCAGTTGTGCCAGATGACCCTGGGGGCAGAGAGCGATCATGGCGGGTGATCATTGCATGGCGATCTGGAGGGGAGCATTTTCAAACTTCCGTATCTCTTGCTTGATGGGAGAAGAGGCGGTGGACAGGGTGAGACTGGTTCTTGATTATGCTGCTGGCCTTGCCAAGGCAACGTGAAGTGTAGATGGAGTCCATGGAAGGGAGGCTGGTTTGCGTGATGGTCTGGGCTGCGTCCACTACTCTCTGCAATTTCTTGCGCTTTTGGATGGAGCTGTTCCCAAAGCATGCTGTGATGCATCCCGATAAAATGCTTTCTACGACGTATCTGTAGAAGTTGGTGAGGGTTGTTAGAGACTTGCCAAACTTCCTAAGCCTTCTAACTTATCATGTATCTGTACACTGTGAATAGCTCGATAGTAACTAATCATGTATTGTCTTTCTGCTGGCTGGTTTGCACGCAACAAAAAAGCTTTTCACTGTACCTGCTGTAGTAGTTTAGTTTAGTTTACCATTGTCATATGTATCAAGATACAGTAAAAAGCTAACCAGTCAACGAGCAGACTACACATGATTACAATCAAGCCATGCGCTGCGTACAGATACGGGATAAAGGGTATATTATTTACTGCAAAATAAAGTCCGATTAAAGGTAGTTCAAAGGTCTCCAATGATGTGGACGGGAGGTCAGGACAGCACTCTAGCTGTTGGGAGGACGGGTCAGTATCTAGCATACATCCTCTGACCTCAAACATAACGTTCCTCCCTTTATCCTTGACTGATCCTACCTTCTAGACACAAAGCTGGATTAACTCAGCGAGACAAGCAGCATCTCTGGAGAGAAGGAATGGGTGGCGTTTCGGGTCAAGACCCTTCTTCAGATCCTACCTTCTGCCTGGTTACACTTTTGTTTTAAGGTAAATATTAAAAAGCCTGGAAATGTTCTTTAATCCTACTTACAACAAATATTTCATTGCTCCTTCTAATCACCTGTTTAAGTTCTTTCCTACTTTATATTTCTCAAAGGCCCCGTATGATTTCATCTTAAGTCTGACATACACTTCCTTTTTCTTTTTGACCAAATTTACAACCTCTTTGGTCATTCAAGGTTCCATTACCTTGCCATTCGTATCGCTCCTCCTTAATGGAACACGTTGGTTCTCAAGTCTAATTATCTGGCCTTTAACGACTCTCACAGGTCAGATGTGGACTTACCTAATAATAACTACTTCCTATTTACTCTCCCTAGCTCCTGCCTAATAATGTTGTAATCTGCCCTATCCTAATTCTGTACCTTCCCCCAAAGTCCAGAGTTATCCCCATTCAAAATAATCTTAAAACTTGTTATCACAAGTTCACAAGTTATAACAGTAGAATTAGGCCATTCGACCCATCGAGTCCACTCCGCCATTCAATCGTGGCTGATCTCTGCCTCCCAATCCCATTTTCCTGTCTTCCCCCCCCCCATAACCCTTGACACCCATTCTAATCAAGAATTTGTCTATCTCTGCCAAAAAAATATCTACTGACTTGGCCTCCACAGCCCTCTGTGGCAATGTTCCACAGATTAACTTCCCTCTGACTAAAGAAGTTCCTTCTCTCCTTTCTAATAGTGCGCCCTTTAATTCTGAGGCTATGACTGTCCCAAAATGCTCTTCCACTGATACATCGGTCTCCTGGCCAGGCTCATTTCCCAACACAAGGTCAAGTATGTTTCCTTCTCGGGTTAGACTATCCACACACCGTTTCAAGGAGACTCTCAGATATGCCACACAAATTCGGTCTAGGCCTTTGGCGCTGATCAAGTCCCAGTCAATATTATATCATATCATATCATATATATACAGCCGGAAACAGGCCTTTTCGGCCCTCCAAGTCCGTGCCGCCCAGCGATCCCTGTACATTAACACTATCCTATACCCACTAGGGACAATTTTTACATTTACCCAGCCAATTAACCTACATACCTGTACGTCTTTGGGTTAGTTAAAGTTGTCCACTATGATATCTCTGTTGCTTTTGCATCTTTCTGTCATCTATCTACATATCTATTCCTCTATTCAGTTTCAGTTCAGTTTCAGTTTCAGTTTAGTTTATTGTAACATGTAACAGCAAAAAGTCAGTAGAAAGACAATACATGATTACAACTGAGCCATTCACAGTGTATAGATACACGATAAAGAAATAACGTTTAATGCAAGGTAAAGCCAACAAAGTCCGATCAAGGATAGTCTGAGGGTCATTAATGAGGTAGATAGTTGTTCATCACTGCTCTCTGGTTGTGGTAGGATAACAGCTCATCGCACTCTGGCTCTTGGGAGAGGTCTATGGTACATTCCCTTTAGAGTGCTTTCACCTTTCTTATTTTTGAGCTATCCCCATATTGCCTTGGTGGACGAAGCTTCCAGTATGTCCTCTCTGAGTGCTGCTGTGATACTCTCCTTGATTAGTAGAGCAACTCCTCCACTTCTTTTTATCTCCCTCTTATGACATTTGAACCATCAAAACCCTGGAAAGGTGAGCTGCCAATTGTGTCTCTCTCTTGCAACCAAGCCTCTGTAAGGCCACAATATCACAGTTCCAGTTACTGATCCAGGCTTGAAGCTCATCCACATTTTCCACAATACTTGCTTTGAAGTAAACACTCTTCAGACCCACACTGACCTCTCTGTCCTGGGCCTCCTCCATTGTCAGAGTAAGGCCAAACGCAAATTAGAGGAACAGCACCTCATATTTCGCTTGGGCAACTTACAACCCAGTGGTCTGAATAATGATTTCACTAACTTCAAGTAAACCTTGCACCCCCTCTCTCTCCGTTCCTTCCCCTATCGTCACAGATAGGGTCAAAAAGACTTTTGGCACATTGGCCATCATCAGTCAGAGCATTGGGTATAGAAGTTGGGAGGTCATGTTACAGTTATATAAGATGTTGGTGAGGGCGCATTTAGGGTACAGTTCTGGGCACCAAGTTACAGGAAAGATGTTGTCAAATTGGAAAGGGTAGAGAGAAGATTTATGAGGGTGTTGCCAGGGATCGAGGATCTGAGCTATAGGGGGAGGTTGAGCAGGCTGGGACTTTATTCCTTGGAGCGCAGCAGGATGAGGGGTGATCTTATAGACGTGTATAAAATCATGAGAGGAATAGATCAGGTAGGCGCACAGAGTCTCTTGCCCAGAGTAGGGGAATCGAGAACCAGGGGACATAGGTTTAAGGTAAAGGGGGAAAGATTTAATAGGAATCTATGGGGTTATGGAACAAGCTGTCAGAGGAGGTAGTTGAGGCAGAAACTATTGCAACATCAAAGAAACAATTAGACAGGTCATTGGATAGAACAGATTTAGAGGGATATGGGCCAAACGCAGGCAGGTGGGACTAGTGTAGCTGGGACATGTTGGCCAGTGTGGGCAAGTTGGGCCAAATGGCCTATTTCCACGCTGTATCACTCTATGACTGTGACTCTAAGAACACAGGAGTGTGAGGAAACTGGACAGGAGTAGACCACTCAGCCCCTTGAAACTGTCCCACCACTCAATGTGAACATGGCTGATCTATGCCTCAACTCCTCTCCTGTGCCCGTTCCATTTTCTCAGTGACCTCGGGACGTTAATCCTGCAATAGGGAAAGGCAGCTTCTCCAGGCATCAGTACGATGCTCACTGTGGGATCTTTGTAATGTTGAAATATGAACCAGGAGCCTACTGTCCATCAGGAGCAGAAGGGACTGTACAAACTGAAGACTTCCCATGAATTAAAGTATTTAATGAATGAGTGAGGATTCTATTCTCAGCTGCAAGAGTCAAGATCCCAGAGAAGGGGTTGGAGAGAAGAGGAAGGGAGAGAGGAGAGGAGTGGGGCTAGGGCACTGGATGAACTTCATGGTGCCCTGCAGGTGAGGTGGAGAGATGTATGAAGGTGGGTTTTACTGGATTCCTGTTCCCGTGGATGGACATGTGAGGTCCGGGTGCTGCAGGTGGGAGACGTGATGGGAAGAAGAGGAGAATTAGGACCATGCCCCGTGACAGAACTTCACACCAACATAGACACCAGGCCAGACTCAGTGAGGGTGGGGGCAGACACTGATAAATGATCACAGGTGTGTTCACATTGTTGGTGAGTTCACAGTCTTGGTGAGTTCACATTGTCGGTGAGTTCACGCTGTTGGTGAGTTCACACTGTTAGTGCATTCATATTGTTGGTGAGTTCACACTGACGGTGAATTCAAACTGTCAATGAGTTCACACTGTTAGGGAATCCACAATGTAGGTGAGTTCATGCTGTCGGTAAGTTCACGCTGCCGGTAAGTTCACACTGCCGGTGAGTTTACACTGCCGGTGAATTCACACTGTTGGTGAGTTCACACTGTGAGTTCACACTGTCTGTGAGTTCACACTGTCTGTGAGTTCACGCTGTTGGTGAGTCCACGCTGTTGGTGAGTTCACGATGTTGGTGCAGTCACACTCTGCTCCACACTCTCTTTAATACTGCATCCCACACCAACACAGGTGATAAATGCTTTGTAAAAGAGCAATTTTAAGGGGAATGCCTTAAGAAACAACAAAGAGTGGAGAGGATTAGCTCCAGAACCTGAACAATGGTGAGTTGGGCAGCAAGGAATGCAGAGAATAAGGACGGTACAGGGACTCAGCAATAATTGTTTCACCTGAGCAGATACAATATGTGGTGGCAGCAGATGCCTGAGTGGTAGATCATATTACCCATTGTGTGCCCTATAAATAAATAATCATGTCTGCTGCAGCCATCTGCATCCTCATACTCCATTTGTTGTGGCACAGGATTGTTGTTTGTGGAGAGGAGGGGGGGTAGACAGATGAGTGCCAAAGGTGCGATGTGTAAAGAATAAGGATTGTGCTAACATTAGGCGTAAGACTAGCAAAATTGAATGTACAGACACTAAGAATGCATTCAGGGTTTTGCACACTTTTTGTTTTATATATTTTTTTTATTATGAATACGTTTATTTTAAAAATACATAAAAAATCTTATTGAACACCAGTTTTGGGGCAGGAAAATAAATGAGCTAACTATTTTTAGCAGAGCTGTGTTATTTTCAGCCAACCTCAATGTGTGAGTGCATTACTGTTTGTGTGTGTGTGCTTGTGTATGTGTGTGCACGTATATGTGCGTGTGCATATGTGTATGTGTGCATATGTGTTTGTGCGTGTGTACACGTATGTGTGCCTGTGTGTGTGGGGGTATATGTGAGTATGTGTGCCTATATATGTGTGTGTATATGTGAGTGTGTGTGTGTACATGTAAGTGTATATGTGAGTGTGTGTGCACGTATATATGCATGTGAATGTATATGTGAATGTGTGTGTGCGTGAGTGTGTATGTGAGTGTGTAGTTGAGCTGTGTTTGTAAGAAAGTCCGTGAGCGTGTGTGTGGGTGCACTGTGTGTAAGTGTGTGTGTTGTGTGAGTGTGAGAGACCAAGTGTATGTGTAAAGACACAAGAAACTGCAGATACTGGAATCGTGCGAAAAACAAAGTGTTGGAAGAACTCAACAAGTCAGGCATCATCTGTGGAGGAAGTGGACAGATGCTATTTCGGGACAGGACCTTTCTTCAGAATGTTGTCTACCAGGTATTCAGGTATTCAGTCTGAAGAAGGGTCTCGACCCGAAACGTCACCCATTCCTTCTCTCCTGAGATGCTGCCTGACCTGCTGAGTTACTCCAGCTTTTCACTGTACCTCTAAACAAAACATTTAGGTGTTTTTGATGGCAGGGCATAAGTATAGGAGCATTATGCTGTAACTTACCTCCTCCTCTCAGCAGTTGAGCCAGTGCTGCTCCATGCTGACCAGCTCCTAGATAAAACAATGAAAGTAACAAGGACACAGAACTTCATCTGGGCGAGGATTCAGATTAATTCAAGAACCTGATAATTGTAGAAAAGTAGCTGTTATAGAACCTGGTGGTATGGGACCTCAGTCTTCTGCACCTCCTGCCCATTAGTAGCAACGAAAAGAGAGCTCGACAAACTGATATTGCTTATGAAGCTAAGATAGACACAAAAAGCTGAAGTACCTCAGCGGGTCAGATAGCATCTCTGGAGAAAAGAAATAGGTGACATTTCGGGTCGAGAGCTTTCTTCAGACTTCTAAACAAGGGTCTTGGCTCGAAGCATCACCTATTCTGTTTCTCCAGAGATGCTGTCTGACCCACTGAGTTACTCCAGCTTTTTGTGTCTATCTTTGGTTTAAACCAGCATCTGCAGTTTCTGCCTACCCTTCCTTATAAAGGGAATTGATATTCCTTGCATTTTGATGCAGTCCAATCTGTTTAGAAATGATGCATTCATACAGATCCTGTCAAAATGGAATCCCAAATGCACACTTACTGCAGGCAGCAAGATGCTTTTATTGCGAGTTATTTTGGTCTCAAGCTTTATTAACAGTGTCTGAAGATAATAGGCAGTTATATCAATGGCTTTCATCCAGTGTAGATGGTTTTACTAATTCATGTTCTGCGTCACAACAAACCTACCACAAGTGATTTATTAATAGGAACTATTGGTGTTTTTTTACATCGAACAGTGTAATTATTCATATCAGCCTGAGTTGCGTTACACGGCGCCAGGAGGACTGATGATGGACGGGCTGGGGCTGCCTGCAGTTGGGAAGAAGACGGGGCCAGGGCTGGGATGTGGAGTGGAGTTATATGTGGAAAATGAGCCCGTTGGGAGTAGCCTGGGAGTGTGCAGCGCTCCCAACCTGCTGTCACTCCTTTCCGGTTCAGGAATGTGTGCCTGCCTACCACAGCCTTGGGCATGATAGTAGAGTGAACTGCAGCTCCCACCACCTCGAAGATAGACACAAAATGCTGGAATAACTCAGCGGGACAGGCAGCATCTCTGGAGAGAAGGCATGGGTGACGTTTCGCGTCAAGAAGAAGGGTCTCAAGTTTCTCCAGCATTTTGTGTCTATCTTCAGTGTAAATCAGCATCTGCAGTTCCTTCCTACGCATGTTCCAATTTCCACTCCCATTCCAAAGACATGCAGATTTGTAGGTCAATTGGCTTCTGTAAATTGCTCCTAGTGTGTAAGCTGTGAAAGTGGGATAACATGAAACTAGTGAATGGCCGAAGGACCAGTTTCCATGCTGTATCTCCCTAAAGAGCTGTAAGGATCAGTTGCTGATCCACGTGTAGTTGATGAGAGTGCAGTGGTGAAGCTTTCTGGTTGAGAGATTTGTCCTTCACGTTGGATATGAATTACCCCATAGTTTCTTCAACAGAACATGTCGTGAAGGGCACAAAATGCTGAAGTAACTTAGCTTCTCTGGAGAGAAGGAATGAGTAACGTTTCGAGTCGAGACCCTTCCTCAGACTGAGAGTCAGGGGAGAGGGAGACAGTGATATGGAAGGGTAAGGTGCGACAAAGAGACATGAAAAGAGATAAAGCTCAAGGAAAATGTAGACTAGATCATTGTTAGCTAGGAGGTGACAACAAAGCAAACATAGATAAAATGTAACCAGGGGGACAGTCAGACTGTCGGAGAACTGGGAAGGGGGAGGGATGGAGAGACAGGGAAAGCAAGGGTTACTTGAAGTTAGAGAAGTCAATATTCATACCGCTGGGGTGTAAGCTGCCCAAGCGAAATATGAGGTGCTGTTTCTCCAATTTGTGCTGGGCCTCACTCTGACAATGAAGGTGGCCCAGGACAGAAAAGTCAGTGTGGGAATGGGAGGGGCTGTTAAAGTGTTTGGCAACTAGGAGATCAGGTAGGTTTAAGCAGACTGAGTGGAGGTGTTTAGCAAAATGATGGGCGAGCCTGCGCTTGGTCTCGCTCCAGTCTCAGCCTTGCCCCCTTGCACTGACTGGAACCAGTGCACTCTGTGTCCCTAGGAACAGTCAAATTCCTACCCGGACACCACAATCCAACATGCTCCAGGCTCTGGTTCCCTGTTTCCCTTGGGATGCTGGTGCTGGTGACAACATTCAATGCCCGTCACAGACCGTCCACTGCACAGAAGCAGTGAATGGAATATGTAAGAATCAACTGCAGATGCCGGTTTAAACTGAAGATAAGACACAAAAAGCTGGAGTAACTCAGCGGGACATAGCAGCATAGGAGCAAAGAGGTCCTTCTACAGTTGTACCGGGCCCTGGTGAGACCGCACCTGGAGTACTGTGTGCAGTTTTGGTCTCCAAATTTGAGGAAGGATATTCTTGCTATGGAGGGCGTGCAGCGTAGGTTCACTAGGTTAATTCCCGGAATGACGGGACTGTCGTATGTTGAAAGGCTGGAGCGAATGGGCTTGTATACACTGGAATTTAGAAGGATGAGGGGGGATCTTATTGAAACATATAAGATAATTAGGGGATTGGACACATTAGAGGCAGGAAACATGTTCCCAATGTTGGGGGAGTCCAGAACAAGGGGCCACAGTTTAAGAATAAGGGGTAGGCCATTTAGAACTGAGATGAGGAAGAACTTTTTCAGTCAGAGTGGTGAAGGTGTGGAATTCTCTGCCTCACCTTTCTCCCCTTGGTTTCTGATGCTTAACTAAAGGACACAATAACTTTAAGTGACAGATCTCTCTCCCTCTTCCTCTCTCCCCTCCTTCCAATCTTCCATATTCTCTTCTTTTATCATCTCTCCTCTCATCTCCCACTTTCTCTCTCTCTCCTTTCTCCAATTCTTTTCTTTTCTACTCTCTCTCTCCCCTCACTTTCTCTATTCTCTAGCCCCTATCACTCCTCTCTCTCTCTCTCATCCCTCCCCCCCCCCATCTCTCTCTCTCTCGATATGTGGATGTACGTCTGTTTATTTTCTCTTTTAGTTTTTCTGCCTTCATCTGCTGTTTTTTTCAGTAATTGTTACCTTGACAACCTTGCTCTGTGCCTACTGCAGATATTCCCTTCTGTTCTCGTTCTTCCCCTCCCCCGACAATTTAACATCTGCCCACTTGTGCAGTAGCAGGATTAAAGATTTTAGAAATTATCATTCAATCAAATCATCGCTGAAAAGGAGCCAATGCACAAATAGCTGACAATCTCCTGAAATAGCACTGAAATTATTACAGCTGGGGAAGATTATGCTGTGTTGTTAGATGGAGCATTTAGCTCTAATTTGGCAATGGTAGTTTTAAATTAACATTGTGGGCTGATTGGTATTTAGGTCTGTTGGCTCTATGATTTCGGAAAGTGTTGGTGTCACGTGATAACAATTTTCCAGAAATATAACCAGTTAATGTTAGGCCCTGTGTCTGTAACAATTTCAATCTCTCAACCTCCCTTTCTCCCCACAGATATAGTGCACCTGTTTCGATTTGTTTCTTTTTATTTTTGTCTCCATCTGATTTTATGTAACTGTTACCTTGGCAACCTTGTTGTGCTCCCTATCAGTTATTCCCACTGTTCTCTCCTCCTCTACCTGACACTACAAATTAAAACACACTTGTCTATTTTGGTTTGTCACGTACCAAGATCCAGTGGAAAATTTTGCTTGCTGTCCAGTCAAATCAATGCTAGCATTTATTTCAAGTCTATTATACTAAAACAAGGATGTAATGCTGAGGCTATATAAGGTGATGGTCAGGCCACATTTGGAGTATTGTGAGCAATTTTGGGCACCATATCTGAGAATGTGCTGGCCCTGGAGAGGGTCCAGAGGAGGTTTACAAGAATGATCCCAGGAATGCCTGGGTTAACATATTATGAGCGTTTAGCGGCACTGGGCCTGTACTCGCTGGAGTTTAGAAGAATGAGGGAGGACCTCATTGAAACGTACCGAATAGTGAAAGGCTTGGATAGGGTGGATGTGGAGGTGTTTCCACTAGTGGGAGAGTCTAGGACTAAAGATCATTGCCTCAGAATTAAAGGATATTCCTTTAGGAAGGAGATGAGGAGGAATTTCATTAATCAGAGGGTGGTGAATCTGTGGAATTCATTGCCACAGAAGGCTGTGGAGGCCAAGTCAATGGATAACATGATCATACTTAATATGAATACATTCAAGCCATACACAAATACAATAGGTAGTGCAAAGAGAAAAATATCAAAGTGCAGAATATAGTGTAGCAGCTTTATAGTGTTACAGGTGCAGAGGAAGTGCAGATTAAAAAAAGTGCAAGGGCAACAATGAGGTAGGTTGAGAGATTGGAACAATGGCCCTTAACTTATGAGTAGTTCAGTAGTCAGATAATAGTGGAGAGTTCAGTTGTCTGATAACAGTGGGGAGTTCAGTTAGTTCAGTTGTCTGATAACAGTCGGGAAGAAGCTGTTCCTGGGTCTATTTTCTGCCCGAAGAGAGGGGAGAAGAGGAAAGTCGGAATGTAAATGGTCCATAATTATTTTATCTGATTTGCTGTAATATTTTGTCTGAGGTTTCCTGAGAGAGGGGGAGGCGGTCTCTCCGGGGTCTAGGGGTCTTGTGAAAGTGTGAGGGTTCTCTGAGGGTGTCAGGTCTCCTGCAGTCTATCAAATGGTCTCCTGAGGATCTCATGGGGGTGTGAAGGTCTCCTCACCATGTGAAAGTCCTCCAAGGGTGTGAGGGTCCCTAGAAAATTCCCACAGGTCTACCCAGATATCCTGAGGGTCTGAGGATTTGCCAAGATTTCTTGAGGGTCTAATGTGGTTTCTCGAGGGTTTCCCAGAGACGGAGTTCACTTGCCTAAGATTGAACTCATGCGAACTAAGTTCTCCGGAGGTTGAACCAATGTGCATCTCAGCCGTGGGTGTAAAGAGTACCGCTCTCCCCCTCTCGTGCTGTGATCTGATGCATTCCCAATGTTATTAGGAGTACCCAGAGAACTAATCCTGGATCCAGAAGCTCGCTCGCTGCCCCGGGCCCTCCCACCTCTCACCTACAACCTTTCTGTTTTCTGTCTCTCAAGGAGTTACACAGTTGCCACTTGAAAGTGTTGCAGCTCTCTGCAGGGCTGCACGTCCAAATGCTGTCTACTTACTGCTCACCAATGTTGTTCACCCACCTACAATTGCTTATAAAAAGACACAAAGTGCTAAAGTCACTAAGCGGGCCAGGCGGCATCCCAGGAGAATAGGGATAAGCGACGTTTCGGGGTTGGACCCTTCTCTATAAAGGATTTTTTTGTGGTTGCTTTTTTTGTAGACGAACATCTGCAGTTCCTTGTGTTTACAATTGCTCGTGTTTGGAATCTCCTGCATCTTCTCCGGAGCTTTCGCGAGTTTTCTTCAATGTGGTGCTGAGAATTGACCACAGCATGCCTGCAGAGGTCAAACTGACTTCCCTTCGTTGCTGTTTGCATTGTCCTGTTTCCATCCTTATTATTCATTCCCGTCGTTCCCAGGGCACTCGCTCTTCTCCAGCACAATTGCATCGTTTCCTCCAACTTGAGGAGCTAAATCGAGCGATTCTTGTGCACAGGACCCGGGTAAGAAAACTGACTATTAAGTACTACTCGGGCGATTACAGCTAAGATCGGCGGGAATAAAAATAAAATAAATAAATAAATAAAATAAGGAATTCCGATCGGGATAAGATCGGAGGGGAATTTCCGATCGGGAGGATGGGCAGTGAAAACGGAAAGCCCAATAAAAATGTGGACTGGATCAACTACCTATACTACAATCAACAACACTTTATAAATTACACTCGAGATGCGGTTGAAGGATTAGCGGAACAACTGACAGCTACCAGCCTAATGGCCTGGCAAAATCGCATGGCCTTGGACATGCTACTGGCTGAGAAAGGGGGGGGGTGTGCGTAATATTTGGAGAACAATGTTGCACCTTCATCCCCAACAACACTGCTCCTGATGGGTCCGTGTCAAGGGCCCTAGCGAGTCTCACCTCCCTGTCTATCGAATTGGCCGAGAATTCTGGAGTAGACACCTCCTGGACCAAGTTTCTAGACTCCTGGTTTGGGAAATGGAAGCACATCTTTACATCAGCCCTAACATCAGTGATAGTTATGATGGGGTTGCTATGTCTATTCGGATGTTGCATCATTCCCTGCATACGGGGGTTGTCTCAGATTGATAGAGGCAGCTCTGACAAAGAACGACATCGCCATGATGGCCTTTAGAGCACAGCATGACCAGCAGGACGAATATAGAGAGGCAAAGGCTCTGCTGCTAGCACTAGAAAAGGAGGAAATAGTATAAATCAAAGTAGCGTGGCATAAGAAAAAGGGTGGATTGTGAGAGATGGGTAAAAAGGGATAATTGATTTAGACTAAGGATCCTGAGAAATAGCTAGTTTCACCTTATTTAAGTTACTGTATAGAGGTGTGGGGAAGTACATATATAAGTTCACTACAACCACTATTCATACTGCAAAAAAGAGCCATTAGAATAATTTATAATGTCGGTTTTTGTGAACACACCAACTCATTATTTATAAAGTCTAAAATAATGACAGGAAGAAGCCCGAAGGGGAGGAATTAAAGGTGTAACAATTGTAAAATGAAGTGAATAAAAAGAAGGGATTTTTCCGACCTCGGTGTGTCTCGACAGGGGAGGCACCCAACTCTGCAGACTTGCAAATAAACTATACTTGTTTCTCTAGATTGTCTCGAGCATCGTGATTGTGAGCCTCCTCTTTTATGGATTTCATTTGCAAAGGGTTTCCCATCATAACAACCCCACCGCTCAACACGTCCAAGCTCAGTGTTTGCTGCTGATTGTTACTATGCTCAGTTATTCCCAACAAAGGCATCAACACGGCACAGCGCTAATGCTGGGCATTCCCACTTGCGATCCAGCCCCAGGGACAACTATCCACCGCCATTATCTGCATAAATGTGAATGCACGTTTATTTGAATGTTACAAATTGGTCTATAGTGCAGCGATGCGCCAAATCATATTTGACAGCTTCCCCAATACGCAAACTCTGCTCTCGGCGAATTTGCACGTTGCATCCCGAGCAGGTGGAAACTCGAAATTAAACCACACTCTGCTGCCTGTGACCGATGCTCTGGCTGCAAATATGCTAAATTGTGCCGAGAGCATTGCGTGGGTTGCGATAACCGGGGCTGGGAACAAAGGGAGTGAGCAGCTGGTTCACACCGAAGATAGACACAAAATTGCTGGAGTAGCTCAGCGGGACAGGCAGCATCTCTGGAGAAAAGGATTTAAAAACAATCAAAATAAACCTTATTCAAGTAAAAATATGTACAATGCAGGAACTGTGCAAAAAAATAATTCTTCGGACACTCTCGGAATACAATTTGTCCCAACATAGTGTTTAGACAAATTACACAATGTTACCCCACACTCATGTGGCCCCTATGGAGAGAAGGAAAGGGTGAGGTTTCGGGTCAAGAACCTACAGATTGAGAGTCAGGGGAGAGGGAGATTCAGAGATATGGAAGGGCAAGGTGTGAAAACGACAGATCAAAGGAGACGCGGGTCAATAAAAAGGGTTTATTTCAAACTTTCAGCAGCTGCAGATTTCTTTGTGCAGGAAGGAACTGCAGATGCTGGTCACAAGAAGGACACAAAATGCTGGAGTAACTCAGCGGTACAGGCAGCATCTCTGGAGAGAGGGACTGGGTGATGTTTGGGGTCGAGACCCTTCTTCAGGCTGAGAGCCAGGGACTGGAGACCAGGTGTGAAAGGGACAGATCACAGCAGCAGGAGGAGGATTGGTTTTTTTCTTCCAAAAATAAATGTAATCAACTATTTACACGAATAATATGTACAATACAAAACAACGCCAACAAACCCACCACCATAGTGAAACAAATAATTCTTAAATACCAGATATACCGAGCAGGAGGGTTGTTGTTGCCGCTCCCCAGATGGACCAGGGAGGAGGGGGCGTGACATCTCGCTGTGATGGACGGGGGCGGAGGCCAATGGGAATGCGGGCGGTGTGACGGACGGGGGCGTGGACCAACCGGCGTGGGTAGGCGAGGCGGCGCTGGCCAATGAGCGGCGGGAGTGGGCGGGGGGGAGCGCGAGCGCGAGCGGCGGCCGTTGGTGAAGCCGCGCGCGCGGTAGCGGCGACCGCGAGAGACTCACAGTCAGTGAGTGTCAGTCAGCGCTCCCTCATATCCCAATCCCGCTGTGCGCTCCCTCATCTCCCATTCCCATTGCGACCGCGAGAGACTCACAGTCAGTGCTCCCTCACATCCCAATCCCCTGTGCGCTCCCTCATCTCCCATTCCCAGTGCGACCGCGAGAGACTCAGTCAGTCAGTCAGGGAGGGAGGGAGGGAGGGAGGCCGGACAGCAGCAGCAGCAGCGACAGCAGCGACAGCAAGGATGGCGTCCAAGTGTCCCAAGTGCGACAAGACCGTCTACTTCGGTGAGCGACCCCACTGTCACCGCCCAGGAGAGATACAGACCCCTCGTCTATTCCCCTCAGTTTGCCATTCCCAATCCCCCGCGTGTTCCCTCGCATCCCGTTCCCAGCCCCGCTGTGCACTCCCTGGCATCCCAATCCCCTGTGCGCTCCCTCATCTCCCATTACCAGTGCTCCCTCGTCTCCCATTCCCAGCAGTGCGCTCCCTCGTTTCCCATTCCTAGTGCGCTCCCTCTTCTCCCATTCCCAGTGCGCTCCCTCATCCCATTCCCAGTGTGATCCCTCATTTCCCATTCCTAGTGCGCTCCCTCGTCTCCCATTCCCAGCAGTGCGCTCCCTCATTTCCCTTTCCTAGTGCGCTCCCTCGTCTCCCATTCCCATTCCCAGTGCTCCCTCATCTTCCATTCCCAGTGCTCCCTCTTCCCATTTCCGATCTGGGGGCGCTCCCTCATATCCCATTCCTAGTGTGCTCCCTCATCCCCCATTCCCAGTGCGCTTTCTCATTTCCCATTCCCAGTGGTGCGTTTCATCGCCCATTCCCAGTGCTCCCTCATTTTCCATTCTTAGTGCGCTCCCTCATTTCCCATTCCCAGTGCGCTCCCAGATTTCCCATTCCCAGTGCTCACTCATCTCCCATTCCCAGTGCGCTTTCTCATTTCCCATTCCCAGTGGTGCGTTTCATCGCCCATTCCCAATGCTCCCTCATTTCCCTCCTGGGGGCGCTCCCTCACATCCCATTCCTAGTGCGCTCCCTCATCCATGCCCAGCGCGCTCCCTCGTCTCTCCAACACCTGCCCCCGTGTGCGCACCCTCTCCACCCACACCCTCCTGGGGGCGCTCCCTCACCTCCCATCTCCTGCCCGGGTGCGCTCCCTCGTTTTGCGATTCCCTGTTCTCATGTGTGCTTTCTCATCTCCCATTCCCTGTCCCCGTGTGTTCCCGCGCCTCCCACCCCCTTCCTGTGCGCTCCCTCACCGCCATTCCTTGTCCCTGTGCGCTCCCTCATCTTCCGTTCCCTCTGGGGTGTGCGCTCCCTCATCTCTCATTCCTGTCCCTGTGCGCTCCCTTATCTCTCATTCCCCCTGGGGTGTGCGCTCCCTCATCTCTCATTCCCCCTGGGGTGTGCGCTCCCTCATCTCTCATTCCCTCTGGGGTGTGCGCTCCCTCATCTCTCATTCCCTCTGGGGTGTGCGCTCCCTCATCTCCATCCGCTCCCGGTTGAGATCCTTCATTGTATCCCGGTTGAGCTCCTTCATTGCTCGAGTTGCGCTCCCTCACTCGGCGAGTGGGGGGGGGGGGGGGGGGGAGATTGTAGGCCGGCGCAGGGAGGGGGCCGGCGCCGGCCTACTGTTTTTGGGAAGAGTGCAAGCATGCAGCCGACGGGCCGAGTGGTAGCTGCAGCTGCTAGTGTCGACAACACGACAGGTCCCCGGGGATGGCTCTGTGTCTTCAGTTATCGTTAATTAGACGCGTGAACATGGGAGCGGTCGCCTCTAATGCACTGGGTGGGGTCATCACTGTGCCAGATCCCTCTGCCTGGCTGACGAGAGGGGAGAGAGCGAGGAGAGATAAGGGAGGAGGAGGAGGAGGAGGAGGAGGAGGAGGGGGGGGGGAGAGAGAGAGAGAGAGGAAGGGAGGGAGAGAGGCTCAGCAGTTTGGGTCTGGATCTGTCTGCACTGTTCAAGCAACCTGTCGTTTCCTGTTTTTGTCCCCTTTGTTACATTGGAGGGAGAAAATAAATAATTCCCTCAAGTGAAACTAATGGATGATTGCCCCGCTTTTGTTTCCCTCGTTTGGCGATGCACTGATAAAATTAGGTAGTTTAAGCTTGCTGTTTGTTGAGGGAGAATTGTTTGGAATCATTCAGTGTAGAGCCGGGTCACGGCCCCTGTGAAAAAGCGATGGTCTCCAGTCCTCTGCCCACGGCCTCAACATTGCTCCCCTCCAACAAGGCTGAACGATAAAAGCAGGGATCTGGAGGTCTTTATCTGATTCTCTTTCCTAAGAGAGAATTAAAGTCGTGCTTCCAGCAGTGTGACTGGCCATGTATTATTGAACTGACTTCTAATTTGGCTGAAGGAGGATTTGTTTTCTGAGATGATTGGTCATACCCTAGCTATTTTCTTCCTCTTAGACACAACTATGAGCAGGAAATTAATGGGCTTCATGTGATCATATTATTGAACAATTACATGCCAGTGTCTGAATTAAGTACTGCACCCGTGCTTTGTGCAATGCCTGTGTCCATCAGGGACAATCTGGTTTTTACTGTGTGTTTGGGGGTTGGTGGTGATAACTGCCAGAGGTTTGAGCAAGATAGCTGTGAATGTAGCTTCTGTGTGCTATTGGCAAAGGAGTGCGACAGAAGATGTGGAATTTGTTTTAGTCAGCGAGTTGTGACCTGGAATGTGATGCCTGAAAGGACAGTGTTAGCTTTTAAAAGCCTCAGTAGAAGAAACAAGAGTCCACAGCGGGGAAATAAAAAGTCAATAATGACACACACGAGCTGACCAAGTGACGCTTCATGTCACTGAAGCTATGTTGGGATTGACGGACTGCCAGCCTTTTGATTGTGTGTTGTTAACAGGATGCAATTTTACACATTGTTGTAATTTCTTACAAGCCCCGTCTTGCATTGCAGCTCAAGAAATGAGTTCTGAATAGCTCAAGCAGTCTAATTTCATCTCTCTATTTGTATCAATGCCTCAGGGCACCTCTTGCTGTGGCTGTTTATGTATTTTCCCTTCACTGCACTTGCATGCCAGTAGGGATATGTTGGCTGGGTGTTGGATGTGCACTTGCTCTAACTCTAACATTTCTGTAGTACTATGGGGCTTATTGTTCCCATGCTCCCTGGTACCAACTCACTCTGACCAGCTCTATAGCAAAGCTGCTAGTGTTTTATTCAAAACTATTCCCTCATCTGTTCCAGCGTGGGTATAACTTGGCTGCTTATTAGCACTGCTGTTTTTATTTTTCACACTGCAAACAAATCTGAGGCAGAGGATTGGGCGCAGTCACAAACTTGTCCTGTCGATTATTGATCCTTGCTAGATTGGCAAGCAAGCAAATTCTGGGGAGCGATACAGTGCCAACTTGGCACTTTTTTATGAGCTACGATTTGTGATGATCTGCGTAGGCCCGACCACTGTTAAAGGACTGCAGCAAGCCACCGGATAGAAGTAATGACAAAACGCAGAGATTAGGTTAAATGGGGCACAGGGTGCTTTTTAGAGAAAGCAGTTGTCAGCCAGAATGAGTAGACATTTCATACCACCGGTAGGGACACAAAATGCTGGAGTAACTCAGCGGAACAGACAGCATCTCTGGAGAGAAGGAATGGGTGACATATCAGGTCGAGGCTCAGTTGTTCCGCGTTACTTCAATGTTGGAATGCTGCTGGGATGGAGCTGTGGTGGATGTTGCAGCTTCAGTTGACTCCAGATCACCATTCCCAATGCAAGCCACAGGCCTTTCTCCCCTCAAGCCCCTGCTGCTGCAGCTCATTCGCTGCGACTGGTTGACATCACCAGGCAACAGCTCCACTGCGGTCGCTGCATTTAACTGAGATGGCGGAAAGAATGTAAGATGGACTCGAACGTTGGGCACTGCCTGTGATTACAAGACCTGGCCGCAGCACTTCAAGCTGGAAAGCGTATAAAGAAGATTTACGAGGATGTTGCCAGGACTAGAGGGTCTGAGCTATAGGGAGAGGTTGAGTAGGCTGGGACTCTATTCCTTGGAATGCAGGAGGATAAGGGGTGATCTTGTAGAGGTGTATAAAATCATGAGAGGAATAGATCGGGTAGATGCACAGAGTCTCTTGCCTAGAGTAGGTGAATCGAGGACCAGAGGACAAAGGTTTAAGGTGAAGGGGAAAAGATTTAATAGAAATCTGAGGGGTAACTTTTTCACACAAAGGGTGGTGGGTGTATGGAATAAGCTGCCAGAGGATGTATTTGAGACTGGGACTATCTCAACGTTTAAGAAACAGTTAGACAGATACCGTGGATAGGACAGGTTTGGAGGGATATGGGCCAAACATGGGCAGGTTGGACTAGTATAACTGGGACATGTTGGCCGGTGTGGGTAAGCTGGGTCGAAGGGCCTGTTTCCACACTGTATCACTCTATGACACTAACTCATCGCTCTCGGCCACAAGAAACTCACCATTTATTCATGGGTGATCGTTTTTGAAGGGAGAAGGTGGATCTCCCTTCAAGGAGATTGACAGATTTTTGATTAATATGGGTGTCAGGGGTTGCGGGGCGAAGGCAGGAGAATGGGGTTGGGAGGGAAAGAAAGATGAACCACGATTGAATGGCGGAGTGGATTTGATGGGCCAAATGGCCGTATTCTGCTCCTTGAACTTATGTCCCTTACCCTGACTCACTTGTACGGTTTTTGCCTCTGACTTGGAAAGTTATGAATTCAGTGACTATTCAAGGGTGATAAATGCTGGCTGAGCGAAAAACGTTTATTGCAGAATCATTGTATTTTATGGAAATACATTTAGTCTGCGTCTCCATCAGAGTAATCTATTCACTGGTGATGTTTCCCTCTGCTGTGAAACTCTTTGATTAGTCGTGATGGGAGGTCAATTATCATCTGGCTCCCAGGAAAGTATTGTTACTTGTGAGTGTGAGAATATTAACAGGGGAATCCCAGGAGGATTGTGAATGGTGGGAAGGGGAGCTGACTGAGGGCAGGAGCTGTTCCATGACGAATAGAATGAAAGCCATTAATCCTAGGTGATAAACGGAGAATTTTATTTTACTGAGTGTTGCTTACACTTGCCAGTCAATCAGCTGGAACTGCACTCACAGCTAGAACACAGCTGCAATCACTTTTACCAGAACAGAGCAATTCTACTGCGTGTAACTGCCAAAGAAAAGCAGGTCCTTTTGAAAAGGAAAGGAAAGATTATTAGTGTTTTTGCACTCGAGGGGTTAACCTTGTGCTTCAAATGCAGACAGGGCCTCAGCTTAGGTGTAGCAGAGCTTCAAGATGAAGTTGGCCGCCTGCTTCATTGGCCTGTGAAATCAGCTTTGTTTTGGCTGTAAATCACACGCAGCATCTGGGAAGGTTGGACACCTTGGTGGTGACCACTGAGCTGCTGCTGCTGCAGTTCGGTACAGCTTGTCGCTGTTAATCAGCAATCATCCTTGTGAGTGAACTTCATAAACGTTCGCTCGTGTTTTCTGCTGGCGTGGAATGAGGCCATTCAGCCCATCTAGTCACAAAGCAATCCTATCCCCCCCCCCTGACCGGTTTATATCCCTGCAACCTGTTCTTCCACGTGTCCATTTACAACTCCTATTCCCACGGGCACCTGCACTGGGACAAGTTAAACCAGGAAATTAACCTTATAACTCATATGGTTCTGATGTAGTAGTAGTATTCCTGAACAGGAACCAGAGAGTTTATGTGTAGGAAGGAACTGCAGATGCTGGTTTAAACCGAAGATAGACACAAAAAGCTGGAGTAACTCAGCGGGTCGGGTAGCAGCTCTGGAGAAAAGGAATCGGTGACTTTTTGGGTCGAATCCCTACTTCAGACTGAGTATTAGGGAAAGAGAAACGAGAGATATAGACGGTGATAAAGATAGATTCAGAACAAATGAGTGACAGATCGCCAAAAAGTAACGATGATCAAGGAAATTGACCATTGTTGGCTGTGGACTGTTTCCTTGATCATTGTTGCTTTTTGCATATCTTTCATTCATTTGTTCTATATCTCTCTATATAACTGTCTATATCTCTCATTTCCCTCTCCCCTGACTCTCCGTCTGAAGAAAGGGTCTCGACCCAAAACGTCACCCATTCCTGCTCTCCAGAGATGTTGCCTATCCCACAGAGTTACTTCAGCACTTTGGGTCTATTCACAGCAACAGAGACCTGGGTTCAATTCTGACCTTGGGTTCTATCTGCGTGGCGTTTGAATGTTCTCGCTATTAATGCATGGGTTTCCTCTGGGTGCTCTGGTTTCCTCCCACATCCCAAAGAGATTAATTGGCTTCTCTAAAAAAAAATTGCTCCTTATGAGTAGGGATAGGATGAGAAAGTGGGATAATATAGAACTAGATCAATGGTTGGCATGGTGTATAGGAAGGAACTGCACATGCTGGTGTGCACTGAAGATAGGCACATAATGCTGGAGTAACTCAGCAGGACAGGCGGCATGTCTGGAGAGAAGGAATGGGTAACGTTTCAGATCGGAGTCTGAAGATGCGTCTCGACCTGAAATGTCGATGGTTGGCAAAGACTCGGTGGGCCGACGAGCCTGTTTCCATTCTGCATTTTAAACTAAAGTGAAAGCTAATTAAAGGAAGAGTAGGAACCTCTTCCTAGTCTCAATGCGGATTCATCGTGTAACCAGTATCAGTTACCTGCCACTGCTTTTGATGAGAGTGTAGACTGACTGAAGTGGCTTTTCTATGTTAAAACAAGAGTTGTATTGAGGTCCTTCATTACTTGCAAATAGATTGGGTATCCTGAAGTCCAGTGGGATGCTTTGTAAAAGCAAATCTGTCTTGCTCATTAATTAGGTAGGAGACAGTGAAGCAAAGCTGAGCGTATAAAGTGGGAATTGTAGAGGGAGGGGCGGAGAGAACTGAGGGAATGTCTGTAGTTAGGGTGGAAATCAAGGCTGTGAGATGATGTCATGGTTTTGGGTGCCCTTGAGTTGATCATAATGGGTGTAAGAGGCGATGAATGAGGGCCATTAGAAGGAAATGTAACCAGCAACCACAACATAATGGAACTGTGAGATGCAATCAGCATGTGCTGGAAGTCTGAAATAATAGACCGCAGGAACTACTCGGATCTGTGAGAGGAAAACCAGGATAAAATTACAGATGGGTGACCTGTAAATCAGTTTGGCATGTTCTCAAGCTCTTTTATTGTAGCTGGGGAGTGTTGGTGCTGAGTTATGCCACAAAACAACACTGATATTCAAGGACGTGAAGCATAAGCTAGTTTCAGAAGCTCTTTCCCCGTGATTGTATCCAGTTTAGAGACAGTTTTCTCCTTACGTTGAAAGCAGTGACAGCAGGAGCTCCTGTTGGAACAGACCTTCAGAGGAAGGCAGAATTTGTATTATTACCGTCTTTTGACCCAGAAGGTCCCAAAGGGATTCACAGACAATGATGTATTTCTGGGGCAGACGCACTGTAATGCAGGAAACAGATTATGTCTGGTCCAGTGGATTATAAATACCATTGGAAACTCTGAATATTTAGTTAATCTCGTCATCTCTATTTTTATAATGATTGAATAAATCGGGAAGCTAAACAGAATGTCATTGACAATTTATTTTTATTTTTTTTAGTTTAGAGACACAGCGTGGAAACAGGCCCTTCGGCCCACCAAGTCCACGGCGACCAGCGATCCCTGCGCATTAACACTATCCTACACACACTAGGGTCAATTTACATTAACACCAAGCCAATTAACCTACAAACCTGTATGTCTTTGGAGTGTGGGAGGAAGCCAAAGATCTCTGTGAAAACCCACATGGTCACAGAGAGAACGTACAAACTCCATACAGACAGCACCTGTAGTCAGGATCAAACCCGGGTCTCTGGTGCTGAAAGGCAGAAGCTCTGCCACTGGGCCTCCCTTGAGCAGGATAGAAGGATTGTGCTGAGGGATCATGTGGACAGAATATTAAATTAATAATCCAACGATGTAAGTGAGTGCAGCGTTGTTTACAGTTGAGTGTGGCTGATGTTGTTGGTACCAGATTGGCTCTCAGGTTTAACATGCTACTGTGCTCTAAGCAAATTGTGTGCTCTCCAGGGTTTTACAATGAGCGCCCTATTTGAAACAGAATCTCTTGGTCAGAGAAAAGTTACAAAGACGGGGAAAGTGCGAAGAGTTAATGTTAAGGAATGGTTTATTTTATGAATTAACTTGCCAGAGCTTCTCCACAGAAGTATTGGATTTTCGTATAAACTGACTTTGGCGTGGCTGCTGAGATGCAGAGGGTGGGGCGTATGTGCGGGGCAGGCTGCCAGATTGGCAGGGAAGTGTACAAGGGCGGCGTTCATCACCCACCTGTCATGTGCTCCCCTCATGACTGGAGCTGGCGTGCTTTTCATTTTTCCACTGGGAATCTCTGCTTTCATCTCAGTTTCCAGTGGGAAGGAATACACAAGGCGGCATTGTGCAGGAAGAGGGATGACCTTTCGGAGTCTTGTTGCTGGGGTGTTGGACGTTATAAATACTGCTGAAACAGCTAGGCGTTGCTGAGGCTCCTTTCTGTGTCCGGCATCTGCAGGAGTTGAATTTTTTCCCTCCAATCTGTCAGTTATGTTTCCCTTATTAAATGCCGTCTTAATACAGCTTAGGGTAGGATTGGAAGGGCACTGCAGGTCCATTTGCATCTGCAAGTAAAGGTTAGGCCAACAATTTGGCTCTTGCACGTAAGACAGACTGAGTGCACTCAATTTGCTACAAACAGAGAATTGAGGACAGGGATGGTGAGGCCATTTGGCCCCTTCAGTCTGCACTACATTTCACTGACTGGTGGTGGGCAAGGGCAGGACCAATATTCTTGTGAAGCATCTGTAGAAGTTGGTAACAGTTGAAGGGGACATGCCCAACTTCCTAAGTGTTCTAAGGAAGTAGAGGCGTTGGTGTGCTTTCTTGGTCATTCTTTCAATATGGGTGGCCCAGGAGAAGTTGTTGGTGATATTGACTCCTAGGAATTTTAAGTTTTCAACTATCTCTACTTTGGCGCCGCCATTGCAAACTGGGGTATGTGTACCGCTTCACTTTCTGAAGCCGATCACTTTCTCCTTTGTCTTGCTGACATTGAGGATAGCAAAGTGATGTAGCTGGTAGAACCGCTGCCTCACAGTACCAGAGACTTGGGTTTAATCGTGACCTCGCATGCTGAATGTGTAGAATTTGTACATTCTCCCTGTGACCGCATGGGTTTATGGATATTAGGGGAATCGGAGGATATGGTGGAGGGAGCAGGAAAATTATGTTTGAGGTAGAATCAGCCTATATCTTCTTGAAAGATGGAACAGGATTGAGAGGCCAATTAACCTACTCCTGCTAGAGAGAAGGAATGGGTGACGTTTCGGGTCGAGACCCTTCTTCAGACCCGAAACGTCACCCATTCCTTAGGGTTTCGACCCGAAACGTCACCCATTCCTTCTATCAGTCTGAAGAAGGGTCTCGACCCGAAACGTCACCCATTCCTTCTCTCCCGAGATGCTGCCTGACCTGCTGAGTTACTCCAGCATTTTGTGAATAAATCGATTTGTACCAGCATCTGCAGTTATTTTCTTATATCTTAACCTACTCCTGCTTCCTGGGTTCAACTTCTTAACCAGGGGCACAGATGTTGAGAGGACTGCTCACCTGGCTAATGCTTCATCAGGTTAGTAATTCTTAACCCTGATGTTTTAACTCCCTTGGTCTCTGCTATCCAGAATGTCCTGACTCCCGGCACCATTCTACACATTGCTAAACCGTTTGGCAAGAGTATTGGAAGTGCCAAGTGGGCGGGATGTTCCCAGCACCTACTGGTGGGAGCAGATCCCAATGTAGCCATTGCTTGAGAACAGTGGGTTACCTTCAGAGAGGAAAAGCCTCCTAGGCTCCTCTTTATGACTAGACACTTGCCCCATGCAGAGTAATGTATTTCCGTTGTATCGGAAGGAACTGCAGATGCTGGTTTAAACCGCAGATAGACACAAAATGCTGGAGTAACTCAGTAGGACAGGCAGCATCTTTGGAGATAAGGGATGGGTAACGTTTCGGGTTGAGATCCTTCTTCAGACTTCTTTCTATTGCCAGTCTGGCAAGGAGCTGGAATCCTTTCCACTCTGAGTCTTCTAAACAAAAACAGGCCATTAAGTCCACCGTGCCACCCTTTTACGCACCTACACTAACTCCATTTACCCGCATTAGGTGCATATACCTCCTTGTCTTGGCAATTCAATACTTGGTAATGCTTGTCTAGATGCTTCTTAAATGTTGCCTTCACCAACACACCAAACCATGTTCCAAACTACAGCCAGCCTCTGTGTGGGGAGTGAGGGGGAAACAAAAACATCCCTCTCAAATCCTAGCTTCTTTCCCCTGCATGGGCTCCTCAACACACACCTCAGAACCCTGCCAAACTCTCCGTACCCATCTCCGGGAGCAGTCCCAGGAATGAGTAGGTTAACATATGAGCATTTGAAGGGACTGGGCCTGTACCTGCTGGAGTTAAGAAGAATGTGGGGGGTCCTCATTGAAATGTACAGAACAGTGAAAGGCTTGAATAGTGTGGATGTGGAGAGGATGTTTCCACTAGTGAGAGAGTCTTGCACTCGAGGTCACAGCCTTAGAATTAAAGGACGTTCCTTTAGGAAGGAGATGAGGAGGATTTTTTTCAGTCAGAGTTGTGAATCTGTGGTATTATTTGCCACAGAAGGCTGTGGAGGCCAAGTCAGTGGATATTTTTAAGGCAGAGATAGATAGATTCTTAATTAGTATGGGTGTCAGAGGTTATGGGGAGAAGGCAGGAGAATGGGGTTAGGAGGGAGAGATAGGTCGGACATGATTAAATGGTGTAATAGACTTGATGGGTCAAATGGCCTAATCCTGTTCTTATTACTTATGATCTTATGATCAGCCAGGAGCTTCTTGTAAAGTGCCTTCCCCTCTGCAGTTACCTTTTTACATTGGTAGCACCACGTAAATGCTGGTGGGTCTTGTTGTTGACGGTGCGTGGCTGCTGGTGCCAGTCGATTGTGGAGGGTGAACATGGTAGTGTGACATTTGCCCCGGTGCCCCTGAATACAGAAGTCTTGACTCACCAACAGTCTGGTCTCTATCGCTGCTTTGTTCCCTGCCCAGCAGCCACCAAAGTCCGGATGGTAACTCCAGCTCTCTTTGTACTACATTGTGTGAGAGAGAGTGGGGCCATACAGGAGACGAAGGGAGAAATGGGCTTAAACACAGCAATCTGATGATACCATTAACAGTCGAGTGTTGCTCTTTGTGCTGTGGCATTGGATTACTATGTGAAAGTGGTGGTGTCTCCCAACAGTATAGCTAGATTTCACACTACTATCTGAAGTTGTCATCTGCCATTTTTGTCTTTAAATAATTACAAGCAGCAAAGATTAACATTAAAAAAACAAAATGATCAAGAACAGTCACCACCAAGAAGGCCATTTGTTCATTTCCCTCCACGGATGCTGCCTGACATGCTGAATTCCTGCAGCACTTTGATTTTTTTTGCTCAGGATTTCAGCATCTGCAGACTCCTGTGTTTCCAAATCGTCAATATATCGCACTGAACATCTTTCAGATGCTGGAAATCTGAAATAAGCTAGAGAATGAGAAACACTCAGCTGGTTGAGTGGCGTTTGTGGAGGGAGGGGCAGTCTGTTATGTGGTGATTGTCAATAGTCAGATTGGGACTTCAGCGGCAATGGGCATCAGAGACGGTATGTGATAATACCAGCTTGGAGCCAGGCTGGTAAACCCACCCTTTCGCCCAGCACTAACAGCCGTGACACAGTCTGGCCCCGATGCCAAGACCTGCACGGCGCGCTTGGAGTGGGCAGTGGCTGATGCTCCCTCCCCTTGCGGGAGGCTGGTAAGGAGTGTCACTTCAACTTCCCATCAGACACTGCGGTTGTTTAGTGTCACAGTGAAAAGCTTTTGTTGCGTGCTATCCAGTCAGCAGAAAGACAAAACATGATTGCAATCGAGCCCTTACAGTGTATAGATACATGATGAGGGAATAACGTTCAGTGCAAGGTAAAGCCAGCAAAGTCCGATCAAGGATAGTCCGAGGGTTAGATAGTAATTCGACACTATCTACCTCATTGGCGACCCTCGGACTGTGAAGGGTCTAGACCCAAAACGTCACCCATGACAACTATAGTATATTGTTGGCTGTGGGCTAGGTGATAACAGGTTATACAGACAATGAAACTCAACAGGACGACAGTGAAACTAGTATGACAACTAGGGTGGGGGAGCAACAGAGAGAGAGGGGATGCAAGGGTTACTTGAAGTTAACAAAATTATTAGTTGGACCGCTGGGTTGTAAGCGGCCCAAGCGAAATACGAGGGGCTGTTTCATCCAATTTGCATTTGGCCTCACTCTGACAATGGAGGAGGCCCGGGAAAGAAAGGTCAGAATGGGAAGGAGAGTTAAAGTGTTTGGCAACCGGGAAATCGCATAGGCCAAATGGACTGAGCAAAGGTATTCAGCGGATCGATCGCCCAGTCTTCTTTTGGTCTCGCCAATATACAAGAGTCCACTCATTGAACAACGTGAACCTCCTGCTAAACTGAAAGTACTGTCAAGGACAGAGTCGAGGGAGGGGGTATGGTGACATCTCCTGCAGTTGCAGGGGAAGATACCTGGGAACGATGGGAAGGGTTGAGTTAACCAGGGAGTTGTGGAGGGAACTGTCTCAGTGGAAAGGAGTAGAGATGGGAAGATGTGACTCGTGATGGGATCCTGTTGGAGGTGGCAAAAATATCAGAGGATTATGTGCTGTATGCGATGGTTGATGAGTGAAAGGTGAGGACTAGGGGGACTCTGTTCCTGTTAATGTCCCGGATGTCCTGGTATGGGACACCTTATCTTGGACGCAGATGCGGCGTAGACAGAGAAATTGTGAGTAGGGGATAGTCTTTACAGGAGGCAGGGTGGGAAGAAGTGTAGTCTAGATAGCTGTGGAAGTCAGTAGGTTTATTGTAGACGTCAGTCGATAGTCTATCTCCTGTGATGGAGACTGAGATCAAGAAAGGGAAGGGAGATGTCTGAGATGGTCTAAGTGAATTTGAGTGCAGGATGGAAATTGGTAGTAAAGTTAATCAATTCTGTGAGTTCTGCATGGGTGCAGTCGTCAAGTAGTGGAGATAGAGTTTGGGGATAGGGCCAGTGTACACCTGGAATGGATTGCTCAACGTACCCTACAAAGAGGCAGGCATAGCTGGGGCCCATACAAGTGCCCATAGCTACGCCTTGGACCTAGAGGAAGTGGGAAGAGTCGAAGGAGAAGTTGTTGAGGGTGACCAGCTCTGCTAGCTGTACGTTCAGTGGGGGTGTGGTTAGAGTAGGTGAGGAGAATAGAAAAATTGAGATGGTTGATTTCTTGCAGGCAGTTAGAAATGAAAAGGTCTAAAGAGGGTAGAAGGCTGTCTGGGTGATTGCAAGAGAGGGGGACCGGCTGGAGACGGGAGAAGAAGTCAATACTCAGTGGTGAGGATCCTTCCCATATAGAAAAATGCAGAGGCGACGGAAGAAAAGCTCTACGTCATGGCGGGCCCGGAACTCACTGAGGTGGGGGCTGAAGGGAAAGTAGAAGCCTCTGTTGAGGACAGACCATTGCACATTGGAAAGGGGGAGGCCAGGGGGAACAGGGGAGTGTTCAAGACACGACAAGGGTGGGGGTTGGGATCAGAGGGGAACAGGGGAGTGGACGGAGGTTGAGGTGCGGTACTGCGGGGGGATGGTTGGGGTTCAGAGCGAAGAGGGGGTGCGAGGATTAGTGTGTCAGTGGGGGTAGTTTGGGTATGTGTAGGAAGGAACTGCAGATGCTGGTTTAAACCAAAGATACACAAAAAGCTTGAGTAACTCAGTGGGACAGGCAGCATCTCTGGAGAGAAGGAATGGGTGATGTTTTGAGTCGAGACCCTTCTTCAGACTGAAGAAGGGTCTTGACCTAAAACGTCACTCATTTCTTTTCTCCAGAGATGCTGCCTGTCCCACTGAGTTACTCAAGCTTTTTGTGTCTATCTTCGGGGTAGTTGGGGTAACCTGGTTAAGAGATGGGGAAGGGGAAGGCCCAGTGGAATCAATACTGAGGTGCCCTGTCGGAGGGTGGGAGCAGTAGGACCTATGAGAGTGAGCTGTTCCATTCAGCGAGCTGGCTGTTCTTTTCCCTCAATGTGTCTTTCACCCCTTCTCAACGAGCTCATTACGTGAAATGTGCCTCAAATATACACAGAATTTGAACCTTCACAGACCTCCAGGCGGAGAATGCCAAGCATTCACCACCGTATGGAAGAAGGGGTTTCTTCTTATCTTTCCTGAATGGCCGACCACTTATTCTGAGACTCCGACCAGGTATCGGGTGCTAGATACCCCAGCCAGGGGAAACATCATCCCTGCACATACCCTATGCAAGACTTGTAAGAATTTGGAACATTTCGATGAGATCATTCTCATTCTTCTAGATAGTACGGCAGCAGTCTGTCGTCACTCTGCTTGTATAGCAGAGCCAATCTGCTGGGAATCCATTCACTGCACACCTTTTATCATCACAGTATATCCTTCCTTACATCCAAACCTGAACGCAATATTCCAGATCACATCTCAATGGGGCTAGTAAAACAACTTTACTCTTTCATTCAAATGTTCTTTGCAATAAAGGTATACGTATTGTTTGCAGTTATAATTGCCCCTTGTAACAGCATGTTAACACAGTGACTTATGTGCACCTAGGTCTCTTGAATACCAATGCCTCTCACATTCTCACTATTAAAAAATACTCAGTTTTCTATTTTTATTCCAGAAAACTGGGTGACCTGACATTTACCTACATCAGATTCCATCAGCCACGCACTTATCCATTCACTTAGCCTGCCCATATCCCTGGGCATCATCCAAGGGTTTTGAAGAGGTACATTTAGAGAGAACCAGATGCATGATTGGATCCTTGGCTTCAATTGGGAAGGACTTGGTTGTCAAGCAACGGCAGAACAACTGGCGAAGGAGAGGGGTAGGGTGTTTAGGGTGAGCAGGGCTAACTTCGATGGACAAGGTGAATCACCTTCACATTGGTAAGTGTATACCACACTGGATGATGACACTGCCAGATAAATCTCTGGATTCATTGCCACTATTCACTCTGTTCCTTGGAGCACCCCTCCTTAATCCCAGGTTATGGTATGACACTATGGTTCAGTAGATTTCTTCACTGAATTTGATATGTGTGGCATGGTGCTAACTTCAGTCCATATAAGATGATTTCCCTGTTATTTATTTGATTGCTTGGCAAGCTGGTTAAATTATGATCTTTTACACATTGCACCAAAAGGACTCCCTCATTTGGTGATCAACACGATTGGGTTTTCCTGTTTTTCTGTCTTTGTTTTTAAAGAGTTTGAGAATAGTCAAGGGCATGTACTGTGCAAAAAATGGCCAAGACTGGGAGAACACCTTGGAATATTCACCCAACCTGTGTGGAAGATAAGAGTAGGACAGAAATGCTACTTCAGGATTTGTACTTTCTCATGGACCATATCCGTCCATATTTTGTGATCCTGTACTGTTTACAAGACCATCATTTATTGCCCATGCCAAAATGGTCTTCTGAAGGTTAAGCTGCCTTATTCAATTGCTGCTGTTTTTCTGGTGAAAGAGACAACACTATTGCGAAGGGGTTCCACGGCTTAGACCTAACAATAATGAAGGACTGATGGTATCTTTCCAAGTCAGAAAGGTGTGTGACTTGAGGGAGGTGATGGTCTTCACAAGCTGCCTTTGACCTTCTTGCCAGTAGAGATGCTGTCGAGATAGCCTAGTCAAGCAATTGCAATGCATTTTGTAGCTGGTGTACACTGCGGTCACTGCGCCATTGATGGGGGGGAGTGAATGTGTCCGTGGTGGATGGGGCCAATTGTGCGGCTCCTTGAGATGCTGGAGCTGCAGTCACACAACCAAGAGACGAGTGGTGCAGCACACTCATGATTTCTGCCTTGTAGATGGTGGCAAGGCTTTGGTGTATCAGGAGTTGAGTTTTGCAACATGGGATACCAAGCTCCTGATCATGATGATTTTGTCACAACAGTATTTATACAGCCATCCAGTTGAGTTTCTGGTTAGTAGTGATCCCTAAAGCACTGATGGTGAGTGAGTTGCTGATGGGTGATGAAGTGGCGCTGCTGGTAGAGGCCTCATAGCTACAATGACACAGGTTCATTGGATGACCTTGGATGCGCTCTTTGTGTAGTATGCATGTTCTCCGTGTCACTGCATAGGTTTCCTCTCGGTGCTCTGGTTTCCTCCCAGATCCAAAGAACGTGTGGTGTGATAACTTAAATTGTCTTTGTGTGTAGATGAGTGGTAGAATCTAGAGGGAATCGATGGGAATGTGGGGGGAATAAAATGGAAGTAGCGCAGGACTAGTGTAAATGGGTGCTCAATGGTTGGCATGGTTGGTGAGCTGAAGGTTCTGTTTTCATACGTCTGTGATTCTAATGCCATTGAACGACTTTCTTGTTGGAGGTAGTCATTGAAGGCTGCGAATCAGCACAAATGTTATCTGTCATTCACCAGCCCATGCCCCACTTCTGGAATTTAACCCTTGGATCCAACCCTTGGATTAAGGATGTGATGGTCAGAAGCCAAGTGGTCCTGGCAAAACCCAAACTTTGCATTGGTGAGCAGGCTATTGGTGAGTGTCACTTGAATGCACTGCTGACAATGGCTTCCACCACTCTGAAGCATGAAAGTTGGCATCCTGCTTTTTGTGAAGCGATGTTGGATTGATCCCAGTGCTATAACTATATTGTACAACTTGACCAGAGGTGAAGCTGGTTCAGTAGCACTTAAGTACCACAGTGGGATGTGGGCTATATTCACTGCTCTCTGCTAGTTCCTGATATCATGGGGAAGTGAGTGAAATTAACTGAAGACTGGCTCCTCAGATAGTTGGGATGGACCTCAGGGAAGACCAGATGCATCTCCCACTCAGATCTTCCATTGCAAATACTTCCCTCTCGCACTCACGTTCTGGAGCCTGCCATCGTTGAGGATGGAGATGTTCTAGGACTCTCCACCTCCTTTAAGCTGTTCACTCGTCCACCATTATGTATGCTTGGATGTGCTTGGACTCCAGAACTTTGATCCAATACGTAATGTGGCATCCCCTGGCTCAGTCCATTACAAAATCCCTGCAACATTGTGTCGGGGGCAAGGGAGAAGGCAGGAGAATGGGGTTAGGAGGAAGAGATAGATCAGCCATTATTGAATGGCGGAGTAGACTCGATGGGCCAAATGGCCTAATTCTGCTCCTATCACTTATGACCTTTCAAACTTATCATTGAACCAGGGTTGGTCCTTTGGCTTGTGTAATCATGGACTGAGAATATTGCCAGGATATGAGGTTACCTATTATGCCGGTGTACACTCTTCCTGCTGATGATGCCTCATAGATGTAACGTTCTGACCTGCTCTGAAGTAGCGCCACACTACACAGTACAGATTAATATCAGGATAAAGTCTCCTTGGCCCCCTGCCTTGCTATGCCATTCAATAAGATCGTGGCTGATCAAAAGCAGAATGAGTTCCATAACAGTGCTTGTACTTTGGGCACTGCCTTTGTGTTGAAACTCCAAACCCTTTGTTTGACTCCAGTTTGGGATTAGGGAGTAAGACTTGGAAACACAATGCACCAGTGCCTGGTTACTAACTGTCTCAGCATTGACTGCTGATTAAAGTGCACTTTGTGGAGAGAGGAGATGGGATTACAAGTAGATTGAAACAATATGCTGCTTGTAGCCTGCTCCACCCTGGCGCTGAGGAAAAGCAGTGTAAATAATGAAGCAGTGGTGCAGGGTGCCAAGGGAAGGTTCCCACCCCAATCCCTGTCAGAGTGATATTGTTCTGGTGTGCGATACTGTGGGTGGGTGCCATTGATAGCTGGCGCAGATGAGAAATATGCCTGATTATGTGAGGATGCTGTGCAGGCCAGAACACCGCACTTCTGCAGGAATATCAACAAAACCTGCCCCTTCACTGATGAAGGTCGGGAGCAGGGCAGGCCGCCATGACTAACTTCTCAGGCTTAACCTGACTCGGACTTGGTTAAACCAAGTCTGATCACCTATTGGCTCTCCCTATCCTGTGCCAGAGGGGTAGGTGAGAGGGAGGGTATCGTCGATCCATGGGTCAAGAGAGTGGGAGGGGGATGATGGGGAAAAAGCGAGTCTGGGATTTTTGGGGAGGAGGGGAGCAGGGAGCAGATATAATAGAGAGAATAACGCTGGGGTTGGTGGAGGGGAAGAGGCTGGAGGTGAGGTATTGTGACGTAGGGTGGGAGTGTGTTGGACAGAACAGGAGACATGACCCAAGCTGCTGCTTTGGAGCAGCCAGTAAACTGGGCTGGAATATTGGATGAGCAAGTGGAGGCCGTTGGTGGGAGTGTGCTGTCAGTGTCTGAGTGGAGGAATGGTGGGTGGGCAGACTGATTGTCGGCAGGCTGAGAGTAGGGGATAATGTAGCTTGCCACAGACCTGCTGTCAGCAACACATGCCACAGAACATAACATGACCATAATTGGAACTCCAGCGGCCGCATCAACAAGTTTACTCTTATCCTACCACCGATTTAGTTTTTTTTAAAGTTTAGTTTAGCGACACAGCGCAGAAACAGGCCCTTTGGCTGATCGAATCTGCACCGACCCGTGATCCCCGCACATCAACGCTATCCTACACACACTAGGGACATTTTACATTTATATCAAGCCAATTAACCTACAAACCTGGACGTCTTTGGAGTGTGGGAGCAAACCGCAGATCTTGGAGAAACCCCACGCATGTTACAGGGAGAACATACGAACTCCGTACAGACAAACGGCCATTGTCAGGATCGAACTCGGGTCTTTGGCATTGTAATTCAGCAACTCTACCACCGCACCATTGTGCCACCCTTTTCGGTACCCATTACTATCGTCCCCCCCCCCCCATAGTTTGGAAATAACTTGTTCTTTTCTCACATTTAAATTACTTGAAAGTTATGAGCATCGCTGTCATTCTTGGCAGTGTGTTGAGATCCCAACAATTTTGGGCTGAAATAATCTATATACTAAAACGTTCGTTTGTTATCTTGTTTGTGACTGAACTTCAGCCAAAACGGTACACGATAGCGCGACAATTTTAGGCCCACCTTACTCACCATTGTCACTTTAGTGATAATGCAAGTAGTTTTATTGAAATCGGTCATATTTTTTAAGTTATTAACATTTTAAAGTTTAAAAGGAGGAGGGAGGGAGGGGGAAGGGGGGAGAGGGGAGGGGGTTGAGGTGGGAGGGTGGGAGGGGGGAGGGGGGGAGTGGGGGAGAAGGGAGAGGGGAGGTGGGGTTGAGGAGAGAGGGGAGTGGGGGAGGACAGGGTGCTGCACCAATGCAGGAGAGGTTTGGGCCCAACGGGTCCACTTCTTCCTCAGATCCCATCTAAACCTCTTCCTCCTTCCCTGAACTCTGCCCTCTGGCTGCAAACAGCTGTTAATGGGAAAAGTTTCCTTCAGTCTACTCTGCCTCCATCTAGCACCCCCTTTGGCCAGCTTTTTACTGGGGGGATAAAACAAGTCCAGTCCACCACATCCCTCAACATTTCTGAGGCCATAGCCTCAGAATTAAAGGACATTCCTTTAGGAAGGAGATGAGGAGGAATTTCTTTAGCCAGAGGGTGGTGAATCTGTGGAGGCCAAGTTAGTGGATATTTTTAAGGCAGAGATTGACAGATTCTTGATTAGTACGGGTGTCAGGGGTTATGGGGAGAAGGCAGGAGAATGGAGTTAGGAGGGAGTGATAGATCAGCCATGATTGAATGGTGGAGCAGACTTGATGGCCGAATGGCATAATTCTGCTCTTATCACTTATGGCCTTATGACCCACCCTCACCCTAGGCTGGTGCACCACCTTCCCTCCCCCACGGCCTAACTGGACCCACGGATGTCTCTGTAAACACCCGGGGCCAACTCATCCAACACTTTGTGATGCCAGTATCACAGCTGCTGCCCCATGGGATCTCGAACACATCGGCCTCCTCCTCCTGGAATCTTCCCTTGCCTGCAGAGTGTAGCGGGGAGCTCAGGAGGTGGCATCAGGGCAATGGGCAGGAGGCAGCAATTGGAATCATTTGCTCAGTCCATGAGTAGGTGGTGAATCTGTGGAACTCATTGCCACAGACTGGAGGCCAAGTCAATGGATATTTTTAAGGCAGAGATAGATAGATTCTTAATTAGTACGGATGTCAGGGATTATGAGGACAAGGCAGCAGAATGGGGTTAGGAGGGAGAGATAGATCAGCCATGATTGAATGATGGAGTAGACTTGATGGGCCGAATGTACTAATTATGCCCCTATCACAAATGAACGTATGAACATGAACCAGTGGTCCCTGGCAACATACTGGTCAATCACCTCTTCTCCCTGTCCAGAGTAATAATGATATAATAATAATAAATTTTATTTGTCATATATAGGTTGGCACAGGGTCAACGGTACAATGAAATGTATTTGACAAGACAACGGGTCACCTCAGCAGTAATATTCCAAGGATAAATAAGATTTTAAAAATGACATTAGCAAGGTAAAAAGACAATATTAAAAATAGGTAAAAAGACAATATTAAAAATAATCCAAATATATGATTTGAAATGTGTTTGAGTTCAGAAGCCTGATGGCCTGATGGTAGAAACTGTTCTTAAGTCTGGTGGTACGTGCAGCCATACTCCCATATTGTCTGCCTGACGGTAACAAGGAGAACAGCCTGCGTGTTGGGTGGCTGTGGTCCTTGATGATGCTGCCTCTGACAGTGGGACAGGACCTGCATGTGCTGAGGGAATTTATGGGTGAATAATTAGTAGCTGTAGAAGACTGCCAGAGCCGTCAGAGTGTGTCCCTCTCGACAGTCTGCTCTCTCTGCACTTCACACCAGTTGCCTAAAGAAGGATCTCCACTCGAAACGTCACCTATTCCTTCTATCCAGATATGCTGTCTGTCCCGCTGAGTTACTCCAGCATTTTGTGTCTATCTTTGGTGTAAACGAGCATCTGCAGTTCCTTCCTACGCAGTTGTCTGTCTCATTGGGTTGGGCTATTTCTGTGAGCAAGCCTGATTGAGGGAGCCCTGCATTTTCCAAGTCCCTCCTCAGCCCCTGTCTGGCACAGGACCCTGGCACCAGGGGGATTGAGTTGCTGCGTGCTGTGCCCGTGGGTGGGGAGCTGCCCGGTGGTCTGAGTAGACTGGACACCTGTTGCTGGGGGAGGGCTGTGTCTGGCTGCCAGGGTGGATGGAGCGGATTGTGTGCTCTAACTTGGAGCCGCCTCCCGCTGTGTCGGGCAGCAGCTGACAGAAGGAGCTCATGGTACGGAAGCAGCTAGCACCACACTTGTCTATCCCTATCCCCCCTCAGCCTCTCTGCCTGTAACCCTCTCCCTCCTTTCCTGCAAGATATCTTGGATGTGAAAAGGAATCGAGGGACATGGGCTTAGTTCAAGAGGCAGAAGATCAGTCATTGTCTTACTGAACAGTGAATGGGCCCTCTAGAGTCATACAGCACTGAACCACGCCCTCCAGCCCGAAGCATCCACACTCACCAGAATGCCCATTTATCGATTCTATTTGTGTTCCTGTTTCTGTTTTATGGGCTTATGCAGCATTCCCATCGACGCAGTCCTCTTCCATTACTCCAGTGGGAGAGAGTTTCATTGTGTACCCAAACCCCTGGTTTCGTTGTGCAGGTGACTGCACAGAGCCCATGAAGCTCTTCCATAATTCCAAAGCCCTCAGTGCACGATGACAGGAGTCAGACCTGGGGTGGGCACTGCCCTTGGGTCTCTGTTGGAAATAGTTATTACCATGGCAGAGAGGTACCATTTGCTGCCTGTGTTCCCCTCAGCCCAGAACCCGAAGCAGCGAAAAAGGTATTTGAATGTGTAGGAAAGAACTGCAGATGCTGGTTTACACTGAAGGTAGACACAAAATGCTGGAGTAACTCAGCGGGACAGGCAGCATCTCTGGGGAGAAGGAATGGGTGACTTTTTGGGTCTGGAGAGAAGGAATTGGTGCAGGAATCTGGGCCCCACGTCTCTGTCACTGGTCGATCTTCAGCCATCAATGAAGCACTGGCCCTCTGGCTGTATCCAGCAGTGACTCCAGAAGATCTCCTCACCCGGACAATCATTCTCAGCCCTCAGTCAGAGCGTTGGGTCTTCCACGCTGCCCAGCGGCTCCAATGAGGAATCCAAGCAACGACGGAAACTGAAGAAAGGTGGAGGAGGTTTGATGGAGGGCGAGGTTTGCAGAGCCGAGCTAGCAGATATCTGTTGTGGAGATCAAGACGGCACAGTGGCGCAAGGGATAGAGTTGCCGTCTCACAATGGCGCAGAGCCAGGTTCAATCCTGATCTCGGGTGTGTCCACATGGAGTTTGCACATTCTCCCTGAGACCACGTGGGTTTCGCCTGGGTGGTCTTGGTTTTAACCACATCTCAAAGACATGCGGGTCAGCAGGTTAATTGGCCACTGTAAATTTCCCCAAGTGTGTAGGTGAGCAATAGGATTTGGGAGGAGTTGATGGGAATAGGGGGGTGGGATTCATGCAGGATTAATGTAAATGGGTGGTAGTTTAGTTTGGAGATTCAGCGCAGAAATGGCCCACTGAGTCCGCGCCGACCAGCGATCCCCGCACACTACACACACTAGGGCAATTTACGTTTGTACCAAGCCAATTAACCTACAAACCTGTACGTCTTTGGAGTGTGGGAGGAAACCGGAGATCTCGGAGAAAACCCACACAGGTCACGGGGAGAAAGTACAAACTTCACACAGGCAACCGCCCGGGTCTTTGGCGCTGTAGCAGTAGTTCTACCGCTGCACCACCGTGCCACCCGTTGTTCGGCATGACCACGATAGGCCGCAGTGTCTGTTCCCATGCTATATCCCTTGGTTAAGCCACACTCTTCCAGTTGCATGTAGATGACTCGGTGGTACTGTTTTAAGGGGCTGGGTCTCCTGTCTAAGGTCTCCCATTTATCCCTCAAGAACAGGATGATAGGTTATTTGTGGGAACGATGTTCCCTGCAATGCAATCATGATCCTAAAATTAGTTGCAAAGGGATTGAGACATTCTGAGCCTGTGATGGATGCGGGTAAAGGGAGGTCCTGTTCTCTCCTCCCCTGATCCCAGCAGAGAACGGGTGTGCTCACTGTCTGAAGGGTGGCACGGTGGTGCAGTGGTAGAGCTACTGCATTACAGCACCAGAGACCCGGGTTCGATCCTGACTACGGGTGCTTGTCTGTACAGAGTTTTGTACGTTCTCCCTGCGTGGGTTTTCTCCGAGATCTTTGGTTTTCTCCCACACTCTAGACATACAGGTTTGTAGGTTAATTGGCTTGGTATAAATATATGATTGTCCCTGGTGTGTGTAGGATAGTGTTAGTGTGCGGGGATGGCTGGTCGGTGTGGACAGTGGGCCGAAGGGCCTGTTTCCATGCTGTATCTCTAAACTAAAATCAACTAAAATGAAACACACTGGCAGCTGCTGCCGGCCAGTTGTTCCATGCAACCACTGAACAGTAGGCCACATTATCCTTTTGTGGCGAGTTGAAAGGCCTGGCTGCGGTTTATGTCATTACTTCAGCAATGCTGAATGCTTTAAAGGTCCACGACTTCAAAAATTATACACTGGCAAATAAATTCAAAGGAAATCTTGAAGGGTTTTATAAGCTTGTCAAGAGCAAGAGGAATGCTCGGGAAAGCATAGGACCCATCAGACTCTCTGACCCTCAGACTATCCTTGATTGGACTTTGCTGGCTTTACCATGCACTAAGCGTTATTCCCTTATCACGTATTTATACACGGAATGACTCGATTGTAATCATGTATTGTCTTTCTGCTGACTGGATAGCACGCAACAAAAGCTTTTCGCTGCACCTCGGTACATGTGACACTAAACTGAACTATAAAGGTCCAGAAATGGTCATCCTGTGAGGAGCATGAAGCTTTCAATGTAGGAGAGCGGGGCTCAGTAGGATAAGCATGAAATATTGAACGAGCTAAACATGGTAAAACAGGAGGTATTCTGTATCTGTGAAAGGGGATAAACTGCCAGGCTCAGGTGAAATATATCCCAGGGTGTTATAGAAAGCAAGGAAGAAATCGCCAAAGCTCTGACTACAGATTCAATTCCCTCCGGCTACAGGAGTGGTGGCGGAGAATTGGCCTTGTACTGTTGTGCAAGGAGGAAGGGGGGAGAGTACACGCCAGAGTTGGGCCAATTACTGGACTATGTTCTCGGGTGCAGTATAAACCTTCACTGAGAGAGATGCAGGTTAATCAGCAACAGTCAGCATCAATTTGTTCACGGAAGGGCAAATCTGATCGACTCACCCGTTACCTCAAAGAGCTCTGTGAGGCAGTGCATGATGTGGGTTTTCGCAAGGTGTTCATCAAGGCCCGGTGGGCCAAACAGGTCAAAAAAGTGAAAGGGTTTGGGATCCAAAGGTGAGTGGCACATTGGACCCAAGACTGGCTCAGTGGCAGGAAGCACAGGATGATGGTTGAGGGGTGTTTTTGTGATTGGAAACTATTACAGGTGGGGTAGGTATCACAGTACCCTTTCCTCTGCTTTTATGGTGAATATTAATTATTTGGACCAAAATATAGGGGAATATTATGTGGAATTCACAGATTAACAGATGTTCCGGTGAGGTTGCCTGTGTAGAGGGAGGTTTTGTAGACTGCAGGGAGATTCAGGTGGTCAGGTCAGGCAAGCTGACAATGAGAAGTAGGATTTAATCCAGGGAAGTCTGGGAGCGATGTTGGGATCTATGAGCGTACAGTGTGAACTTGGAGTGTACATCCACACACCCTTAAAGGTAGCAGATCACTCAACGTGCTTTATTAGCCGAGGTCTCGAATACAAGAGCAGGTTATGCTAGATCTGTATACAGAGTATACAGAATCTGTATACTGTATACACAAATAGATAGGTCGTGGTTTGAGTCCTGTGAACGGTTCTCATCACGACATCACAGCAGAGATGCGGCTGCACTGGCGAGGGGTAGGGCAGATGTAAGATGATGTTGCCAGAACTTGAAAATTGTAGCTCGGTTGAGATTTAGGCAGAGGTACAGCACGGAAACAGGCCCTTTGGCCCACCGAGTCCACGCTGACCAGTGATCACCCGGTCCGCTAGCACTAGCCTACATCCTACACTGGGGATAAATTGCAATATACAGAAGCCAATTAATCTACAAAACTGAGATGGACACAAAAACCTGGAGTAACTCAGTGGGACAGGCAGCATCTCTGGAGAGAAGGAATGTGTGATGTTTCGGGTCAGGTCGAGACCCTTCTTCAGACTGGTCTGTGTCTGAATCTACAAACCTGTACGACTTTGGAGTGTGGGAGGAAACCGGAGCACCCGGCGAAAACCCACATGGTCACAGTGAAAACGTACAGACTCCGTACAGATATGTAGGTGGGGTTACTTTCTTAGAACAGAGGAAGCAGATACAGTAAATGGCTTGGATGTCTTGATTATCAGGTATTAGTTATAAGGAGTGATTGGGCAAAGTTGGATTACTTCCTCTGCGTGTGAGATTGAAGGAAGTCCTGATAGAAGTATATAAGAGGCATATATGGGGTTGACAGATTATTTTTCCAAGGGAGGAAATGTCAAATACTGGAGGGCATAGATTTCAGGTGAGAGGGAAAAAGCTTAAGGGAAAGATTTTTTTTACACAGAGTGGTGGATGCATGGAACACGATGCAGGGGAGGTGAGGGAAGCAAGTACGATAGATACATTTGAGACATTTAGACACTGCACGTGAACAGGCAGGAAATGGAGGAAGAGAGACCATGTGCAGCCAGGACGGTGGGCTGAAGGGCCTGTTCCGCTGTTGTAACATTCTACGTTCTGTAAATAATGAGGCGCTGAGACACAGTAAATAAGCAATGTCTTTCTCGCTCAACAGAGGCTCAGAACCTGCGGTTTGAGATTTGAAGTAAGCTCATAAGAAGATGACACCCAACCCAGGCGACTATTTGCATGCTGGCCACTGAAGCTGATCTACAAACACTTATTACAATCGCTCCACACTCTTAAATCTCTATTCCTACGGCAACATTTCTTACTTTAACTATGACATTTACACTGTAAATGGCTCGATTGTAATCATGTATTGTCTTTCTGCTGACTGGTTAGCATGCAACAAAAGCTTTTCACTGTACCTTGGCACACGTGACAATAAACTAAACTGAGCTGAATGATCAGAGAGGACCTGAGGTGAACGTGTATTGTCAGCACAATGTCTCCCCCCTTCCCCCCCCCCCCTTAACCTCGAGGGGAGCACGTGACCTCTCCTGAGTATTGGTCGACGAACAATGGAGTCTGGGGTGGTGAACTCTGGCCTTGCCCTGCCTTTCCTTCCATTATTCCTCGCCGTTCTTTTTGCAAAGTTTGTCTGCTGCTATTTAAGACGATGAGTGACTATATCCTGGTTGAGGTTTAGTTTCTAAACAAAGGTTGTTGTGGGAGGCTGGGAATAGCAGATGTTCTCCCCTCTGTATCTGAGCTGCAACCTCCTCCCTCTGCTTTGGAGAAAGAAAGAGTGTCACATCAGAAGTTAGCCCTGAGTCCTCCACATCCTGCAGACCTTTCCTGCTGGGAGGCTCCCCAGTTTGTGGTCCTGGTCTCTGCTGAACCTCGTACCTTACCTAACAAATATCTGGGCTCTAACCCATGGAACATGCCCAAGGCTCCAGCCTTTGGTGGTGGCCTGGACCAGAAGAGTGTCATGTTTCTAGCACTCCTCTGTGCACTGCGCTACCTCCCTGCACTCTGCCCCGCACACCCAGACCCGCCGCTCCCTCGGTTCTGTCCCATCCCCCCTCCCGCCCCGAGTCCCCCCTCAACCCTCTCTTCTCTCCCCCCCCCCAACACCTTGCACCTCTTTCTCTTTCAGAGTCCCTGGCCTTGCAAGTCCATATCCAAACATTCGCATATCACTGTACTTTAATTGGTACACGTGACAATAAAAGATCTTTGAAACATCATTTAATTGAGGCCAGGGTTTCCGCCTCTCCCATCACTTTAGGCAGAAAGGTTAAAACCACCCTCTGTAAGTAAGTATCTACCCTCTAATCTTTGTTTGTTCCCCATCCCTGCAATCAGGTTTATTTTTGTTCTGAAAAGAACAACCTTCCTCCTCCCCACCCATCCTGTTCAATTTTTGCCTGATGGCCACAATTTTCCAGTCCAGGCAACGTCCTTGTGAATCTCCTCGGCACCCTCTCTAGTACTGCTGTAGTGACTAGAACCATCCACGTACCGTCGAGTGCTTTTGTATGTGTACCTACTCCACAGTCAGCCCCATAGGTTACAAGAGCGCTCTGTTCCTGAGAACTGTCTGTACCCCAAACTGGTTCACCTTCCCCTCAGCTAGCAATGAACCATTCTACATTTCTTTATCGGTTCGCTTTGATCTATCATTTTCATACCTTACCCTTCCATATCTCTAGTCTCCCTCTCGTCTGGCTCTCAGTCTGAAGAAGAGTTTTGACTGGAAACATCACCCATTCCTTCTCTCCAGAGATGCTGCCTGTCCCGCTGAGTTACTCCAGCATGTTGTGTCTTATCTACCCAAACTGGTTGTGAGATGAACAAAAACACTGGGAGAGGACCACAGACACAGCTGTGATGGGAGAGCGAGCAGGCCTGGCAATAGCAGGCTCCACCCACCCCCTGGTTGTGGCGGCTCAGAGATGAGGGAGGGTTTGGGAAGAGAAGCCACCCAGCAGAAGATGCCTGCAGCCACACAGCAGCCGAATCCATCCCGCCGGTCTCCCAACTGCTCGTGTGTATGGGTGCACATAATCCAGGGATGACCTGTAGATTCTGCCCCTTCGATAATAAAGGAACAAATTCCATCCTACTTTGTAAACCACGTTATTGATTAATACTGGGGATTAGTAATAGGGCGACACGGTGGTGCAGCGGTAGATTTGCTGCCTTACAGCACTTGCAGCGCCGGAGACCTGTGTATGATCCCACTACGGGTGCTGTCTATACGCCGCTTGTACCTTCTCCCCGTGACCTGTGTGGGTTTTCACCGAGATCTTCGGTTTCCTCACACACTCCAAAGACGTACAGATTCGTAGGTTAATTGGCTTGGAGTAAATTTAATATTGTCTCTAGTATGTGTAGGGTAGTGTTAATGTGCGGGGGTCACTGGTCGGTGCGGACTCTGTTTCTGCACTGTTTCTCTAAAACTAAAAACCACTGCTCCGTTTAAGGATCAGCACACCCACGCTCCATGCACCCTGTGCCTCTCCACACTACAGTATCCTATGTCTTGTGCATTCCCTTGTCCTGTTGCACTCACCTTAGTTTGAGTCCACGGATGTCCACAATGTGAGTGAAAGTCTTTTTTCCTTACTTCTCTACGTAGAAAGACATTTTGTGCTAGTTTGAAATAAATCTGCCTCCATCTGATGACTTTGGAACAGGGAGAAGACCACCCTTCATCCCTTTCTATTCTAGATGTTCTGCCGCATCAGTAGATGTTGCTCCTTGCCCCATGATGGGGAGGCACATCAAATCAAGGCCCAAGCTGCAAAAAAAATCCTATCCCCATGGGTAGAGCAGGAGAGTTCTCTTGTGTAGGAAGGAACTGCAGATGCTGGTTTAAATAGAAAATAGACACAAAAAACTGGAGTAACTCAGCGAGTCAGGCAGCAGCAATGGAGAGAAGGAACGGGTGGTGTTTTGGGTTGAGACCCTTCTTTAGACTGAGAGTCAGGGGAAAAGGAAATTAGAGTTATACACGGTGATATAGAGAGATATAGAACAAACGATGATGAAGGAAAAAGGCTATTGTTAGCTGTGGGCTTTGTGAAAACGAGTTATACAGGCAATGACATTTACCAGGGCGACAGTGAAACTGGTACAACGACTCTGGTGGTGATGGACGGAGAGAGAGGGAATGCAAGCGTGATGAAGTTAGAGAAATCAGGAGAGTTCTCTTTCTAGTTCCAGCCACAACCCATCAACTAATATCTGCAGCTGGTTGTCATGTAACTGTTGGGCCTTGGTTCGAGTGTTGGGCCTTGTCTGTCAGTCCCTCGGGGTCAAGGGTAATTAGCTACTGTGGGAACTGATGGTCAGTTGTGGCAGTGTCAGAGATACTTTATGGTAATTGGCCCTTCGGCCCAACTTGCCCACAACTTGTCCCAGCTACACTGGTCCCACCTGCCTATGTTTGGCCCATATCCCTCCAAACCCGTCCTATCCACAACAATTAAATCACAGGGCTGCTACATCGGAGGTTTGGGGTTAACTGTACAGAGAGCTGAGTTCAGATTCCACCAGGGCATCTATATGTCATTTAAATTCCGTTGATATTCATCGAGTAATTAAGTAATGGAACCATACAGCACGGAAACGAGCCCTTTGGTCCAACCCATGGCGACCAAGTAGCCTAAGTGCGCTAGTTCCATTCTCCGTGCCTGACCCATTTCCCTCTGAACCTTTCCTATCCTTGTATCCAACACCCTCTTTGTGGAAAAGTTGCCCCCTCAGACCCCTATCCCCTCAGACCCCTGCCGTCTAGTTTTAGACTCCCCTACTATGAGGGGAAAGGGCTGTGACACTCGCTTCATCTATGCACCTTATGAGTTTATAAGGCTAGAGGAGGAGGCACTAACTGCATTATGCTTTCTCGGTGTGTAGGAAGGAACTGCAGATGCTAGTTTACACCAAAGATAGACACAAAATGCTGGAATAACTCAGAGGGTCAGGCAGCATCTCTGGAGAGAAGGAATGGGTGACGTTTCGGGTCGAGACCCTTCTTCAGATCCTCCTTCTGAAGAAGGGTCGACCCAAAACGTCACTCATTCCTTCTATCCAGAGATGCTGCCTGTCCTGCTGATTTACTCCAGCTTTTTGTGTCCATCTTGGGCTTTCTAGGTATATTTTTGTGAATGAGGTTTATTTTGGAAGTGGGTAAGCTTCTGACTGACTGGCGTGTGTCTTGTTGCAGCCGAGAAGGTGACGTCGCTGGGCCGGGACTGGCACAAGTTCTGTCTGAAGTGTGAGCGCTGCAACAAGATCCTATCACCGGGAGGCCATGCCGCGGTGAGTACACTCAGCCGAGGGGGGCTGGCGATGGAGCGCCTCCCCTCAACAACACGCACTGCCACAGCAATCCTCATTCACACCCATCTCCTCTAGGTGTATGAGGCCATTCAGCCCATTGTGCTGGATCTTGCAGCTCCTCCGTTGGTCCCATTACCCATTTACTTCCCTCTCGCGTCTCATCCACTTCCTCAGTTCCCACCCCTTACCCACCCACAATAGATACAGTGCAGCGGCTTTATAACCCACCAGCCCCACACTTCTTTATGATATGGGAGGAAACTGGAATACCCGGAGAAACCCAGGTGGGTCACACAGAGACCGTGCAAACTCCACACAGACAGCTCTTGAAGGTCCGATTGGGACCTGTGTCTCTGGGTCTGTTAATCAACAGCACTAACCGCTGCACCGTGAGGCCGGCACGTGCACATCATCCTGCACACTGCAGCTTTCTGTAACATACGGTCTGGACGTGTCCATGTGGCAGGTACAGCTGCCAGCTTGCCTCCTTCTGTCTGCAGCTGTAGAGTTGGTCAGCAACATCTGGCTCCTGAGCCCAGCCAGATGTGGTCTGTGTGGGAACAACTAGTTCTCAGGACCAGCCAGCTTTGGTCAGGGTGGGAACAGCTGGTTCATGAGCCCAGACACCTGTGACTGAAGAAGGATCTCCATCCAGCATTTTGTGTCTACAGCTGTGGTCAGGGTGGGGAACAGCTGGCTACTCAGCCCAGCCAGCTATGGTCGAGATGGGAACAGCTGGTTCCTGAACCCAGCCAGCAGTGGAGTCTGGGTGGGAACAGATGGTTCCCAAGCTCAGTACCACCCACATCTCGTAACGTTGAGGATGAAAGGGAAGATTGATATTTGGGAGAACTGCCTTATATTTTTGGATGGTCATAGTCACAGAGTCCTACAGCACAGAAATTGGTTCTTTGGCCTAACGTGCCCAAGTCGTCCAGCAAGCCCCCCATTTACCCCAATATTACATTCACCTGCCTTCTTCACACCCCCCTGGTTTCCATCGCCCACCTACAGAATAGTGAGGCCCACCGGAAATTGGAGGAACAGCACCTCATATTTCGCTTGGGCAGCTTGCAGCCCAGCGGTATGAACATTGACTTCTCCAACTTTAGATAGTTCCTCTGTCCCTCTCCTCCCCTCCCCCTTCCCAGTTCTCCCTCTATCTTCCTGTCTCCACCTATATTCTTCCTTTGTCCCGCCCCCCTGACATCAGTCTGAAGAAGGGTCACGACCCGAAATGTCACCCATTCCTTCTCTCCTGAGATGCTGCCTGACCTGCTGAGTTACTCCAGCATTTTGTGAATAAATACCTTCGATTTGTACCAGCATCTGCAGTTATTTTCTTACACTACAGAATGGGGGAAACTCGCAGCAAAAGATTAACCCACTGACCTGTTGAGATGTGGGAGGCAGAAGAAGCAGGACACCTGGAGAAATCCCCTGGAGTCAGAATTGAACTCGGGTCCCTGGAGCGGTGAAGCAGTGGCTCTACCTGTTGCGCCACAGTGCTGCCCCTCTCCACGGTGCCAATGTCCCCTGCATGTGCTTTCCTTGGCGCTGCCCAGGTGTATGGGCAGCCCATTCACGTTCTCCATTTCTGCAAGGGGACACCATTCCCTCTCACCTCCCACTTCGCTGTTAACAGGTCCTCAGTGAGCGAGCCTTTTGCAATTGGGCTCGGCATCTTTTGATTTTGTATGGGAAAGAACTGCAGATGCTGTTTTCCATCGAAGGCAGACACAAAATGCTGGAGCAACTCAGTGAGACAGGCAGCGTCTCTGGAGATAAGGAATAGGTGACGTTTCAGGTCAAGACCCTTCTTCAGACTGAGAGTTGGGAGGAAAGGAAGCAAGAGATGTGGAAGAGTAAGGTGTGAAAATGACACACCTTGCCCTACCATATCTCTAAACACCCCAGTCTGAAGAAGGGTCTCGACCTGAAACGTCACCCATTCCTTCTCTTCAAAGATGCTGCGTAGCCCGCTAAGTTACTCCTGCATTTTGTGTCTATTCATATCACACCTCTCCAGATGCCTGTCCACGATTCTGCAGCTCCCTATTGGATTTCCAATGGCTGATGTGTCCATCCCGTGCATGTGGGTGAGCATTTGGGAGACCAGCGGGATGGATTTGCTGCCTACGGAGCTCCAGGCACCTTCTGCCTTGGTAACTGGGGTCATGCTTGCACTTCCCACTTGCGAGCTGTTTAGCTGCAAACAGTTCATGGGAGCAGGACCTGCTGTAAACTCATCTCTACTCATCTCACCTCCAAAGCTCTCGCAAATGGCTGGTGAGGTCTCAGCTCTGCGGAGTGGATCACCAATTTGTCCCGACTCACTGGAGTGGATCAGCAATTTGTCCTTACCCAAGGAGTAGATCACCGCTTTAGCAGATAAATCGCTGCTCTCCTTGGCCGGGCATCGCCAGTGTGAATCTCTCTCCACGGACTGGATCACGGGTTTAATTCCCTCCTTGTGGAATGGATCACTGATTAGATCCTATCTTCACGAGTGGATCACTGGTCTGATCTGCTTCGAGGTGATTTGATCACTGATCCTATCCCCTTCGTCACTCATTCCTTCTCTCCAGAGATGCTGCCTGTTCTGCTGAGTAACTCCTGCATTTTGTGTCTGTCTATGACAGATGTTTGAAATAAACAGCGTGGTCTCTGTGTTCAGCTCGAGGTTTGAGGATCTGCACATGACCAAGTTAAACCTCCAATCTATGGTTCAAAGTAACAACTGGACTTGCATAGTCCTTAAATAGCCACAACACATTTGGAGCTCTATTGGCCTGTTACATCTCCCATTACATGTCTTGTGACACCCTCTGCTGGAGCCATTTATAAGTGGAGTCCAATTGCCCCACAGAATATTCATGGTGGATATAGGTGGAGACAGGAAGATAGAGGAAGAACTGGGAAGGGGAGGGGAAGAGAGGGACAGAGGAACTATCTAATGGTGGGGGATGTTACGATGGTCTCCAGAGAGGGTGGTCGGACTCTCCTTGTTGCAGGTGGTCAATGTCTGGCACTTTTGTGGTATAAACGTGGCAAAGTTAGCTTGAAATTCCAAGACGTTAACATCCATGGATAACATGCTTGATAACATGCCAGCTGTTATCAGGCAACTGAACTACCCTCCCACAACCAGAAAGCAGTGCTGAACTACTATCTACCTCTTTGGTGACCCTCGGACTATCCTTGATCGGACATTGCTGGCTTTACCTTGCACTAAACGTTATTCCCTTATCATGTATCTATACACTGTAAATGGCTTGATTGTAATCAAATATTGTCTTTCTGCTGCCTGGATAGCGCGCTACAAAAGCTTTTCACTGTACCTTAGTACATGTGACAATAAACTAAACTAAAATGAAGGTAGCTCCCCCAGCACCTCCCCATTCTTAGAAGTTTAAAGAGATTCGGCATGTCACTGAATACTCTTAACAAACCTCTACAGATGGACTGTAGGAGGCATCATGTCCTTGTTCGGCAATTCCGATGCACAGCAATGCAAGAGGCTGCAGAGAGTGGTGGACTCGACCCAGCCCTCCCTTCCATGAAGGCATCATTTATCATCAAGGATCCCCACCATTTGGGCCATGCCCTCTTTTCACTGCTACTATTGGGCAGGAGATACAGAAGCCTGAACTACCAGGTTCAGGAACAGCTGTTTTCTTACAACTATCAGGCTCTGAACAGCCCACACAACCCTAATCCTACCTCAGCAATGAACACAGCAGACCTCCTCTTGCACTACCATGGACATTTTGTTTTTCTAATTGTCTTATGAACTCATGACATTATTTATTTTTGCCCAGCCTTCTTTCTTTTCAAAATTATAAGTGCAATTTATGTATAATTTGTTTTTGTGTTTGCCTAAGTCTATATTCCTGTGTGCTGCTAGAAGCAAGATTTTCATTGTTCCTGAACTTTATGCATATGACAATGTCCTGACTTAAAATGTTACCTGTGGCATCACTCAGTCCACGCCTAGTTTGGGTCTTGCTGTGTTCTTGAAGGACTGTTTCACTTTCAGAGGAGCAAAATGTTCTTCACTTGCCTGACCTAACGGCTCTCACGAAGCCCAACACCATCAGGGTAAAGCAGCCGTCCGTCCGTCCCCCCCCCACCCCGATTGCTTCCCTTTCCCTCCGACCGTCTCTCCTCTTGACCCCCTTCTTGGGGAAGGTAGTGTATCCGGCAGGGACTTGGCACCCCACTTCTACTGACCTGACACTCATGCGTGCACTAGTGGTGCAGTGTGCAACCTTCTACAGAATGCACTGCAGTTACTCACCCACATACTACATGGCTACCCCCACATCATCTCACAAACCTGTCACCATGAACATGAAGGGACAGGGAGTTTGTCGAAAGGAACAGCAGATGCTGGTTTACACTGAAGATAGACACAAAATGCTGGAATAACTCAGCGAGACAGGCAGCATCCCTGGATCTAACCCATTCCTTCTCTCCAGAGATGCTGCCCGTCCCGCTGAGTTACTCCGGCATTGTGTGTCTGTGAAGGACAGGGATATCAGACTTATTGCTGACACTGGGTGGCATGATCATAGATATCACCACCCTGAGTGCCTAGATGTCAGCAGTTCCAGGCATCAGCTCACCACCCCTTCCCTAGAACAGGGGAGCGGGAGTGAGAAAGTGAAAATTAACATTGGGGCTGCTGGAAATGTGAGATGTAGAGAGAGGGGAGAGTTGACAGTGAATGGAGACAGGAGGACAGAGAGCGATGGAGAGAAGGTCGAATGATGGAGGAGAGAGGGTGTGAAGCCAGCAGTGGGAGGGGAGGAGGGGCAAGACGGGTGGCCGATAGTTGGAACGGAAGGAGGGGTGGATAAGGGGGGCTGTAGGGTGGCAGTGAGTGGGTGGGTGAGGGGTGGCTAGGGTGGCAGTGAGTGGGTGGGTGAGGGTGGCTAGGATGGCAGTGAGTGGGTGGGTGGAGGGGTGCGGTGGGGCCAGAAATGGGGTGGGGCAGGAGGTGGATGGAGGAAGGTGGGGCCAGCTGTGAGTGGAGCAGGTAGGTAGGTTGGGGCCATTGGGAGGGTGGGTGAAGGGGACAGGACTACCTATGAGGGGCGCTGAGGGAGCAGTCAGTGGATGGGGTGGTGGTGGTGGAGGGGATGGGGCTGGATATGGAGGGGTGGGATTGGTCGTGGGTGGAGGGGACTGCACTGCCGGGAGGAATCCTCAGCTTCTAACACCGTGTGCTTCCCCCACAGCACGACGACAAGCCCTACTGCCACAAGCCTTGCTACGCCACATTGTTCGGGCCAAAGGGTGAGTGGGACTGTAACTCCACCAGAGCCCCTTTGGGGTCGGGGTCAAAGGGCCAACGCAGTGCAGGATGGTAGGCCTGTACAGAAAGTCCCACCAGTGACCTCTATGCTTCCCTTCTCACCTAACCCCTTTGACCTGCTTCACCCCTGACCCCTTTGCCCCCATGACCCCTTTGCCCCATGACACCTTTGCCCCCCTGACCCCTTTGCCCCCATCACCTCTTTGCCCCTTTGCCCCATGACCCCTTTGCCCCATGACCCCTTTGCCCCATGACCCCTTTGCCCCTGACCCTTTGCCCCATGACCCCTTTGCCCCCTGACCCCTTTGCCCCCTGACCCCTTTGCCCCCTGACCCCTTTGCCCCATGACCCCTTTGCCCCATGACCCCTTTGCCCATGACCCCTTTGCCCCCGACCCCTTTGCCCCCTTCCCCTGACCACTTTGCCCCCTGCCCCTTTTGCCCCCCTGACCTCTGCCCCCCCTTCTCCCCTGACCCCTGTGCCCCCCTGACCTCTTTGCCCCCCCTTCTCCCCTGACCCCATTGCCACCCTGCTCCCCTGCCCTCTTTGCCCCCTTTCTCCACCGACCACGTTGCCCCATTTCCTCTGCCAACTCCTTCTCCCTGCCCCTCATTGTCCCTCTTCCCCCATTCTCCGCCTTTCGCTGGCTGTGTTTCAAGCCACAGACCGTTGCCTCCTGTTTCCAGGTGTGAACATTGGTGGTTTTGGCTCCTATATCTACGACCAGCCTGTTCTGGCCTCCAGCACACAGCCCGTGGCAGCTCCCGGAGACTCCGCGCCGAAGGCAAACTGTGCCGAAAACCACCGCCCCAGGACGGGGTCCGAGCAAAGGTGAGGGGGCAGGGTCTGGGATCCGGTCATTAACCCCCCCACCAACCCCTCGCCATCCCCCCAGTAGAGTCACAGCACAGTCACCCGGGTGCTGTCTCTGTGGAGTTTGCTTGTCCTCGTGACCGCATGGGTTTCTTCTGGGAATACCCAATCTCTCTCTCTCTCTCTCTCTCTCTCTCTCTCTCTCTCTCTCTCTTCTCTCTCTCTCTCTCTCTCTCTCTCTCTCTCTCTCTCTCTCTCTCTCTCT